>NW_022280033.1:6001670-6018426 GCF_004355925.1 Anarrhichthys ocellatus | reverse complement strand
TAGCGTGCCTTCACTGGAAGCAGACAACAGGCTCAGACAGGTTCCGTTTTTGCCACAAGGACAAGCCTTCAGTGAAAATAAAAGAATGACTCCATATGACATTTCAATTCAGGTCAGCAGCACGCAGCAGAGAGGAAGGAAAATAAATGTGTCAGAGCTCTATGTATTTGATTAAAGCATAATTAAATTACATTAAAGGATATTCAAGCAGACACTCCATGGCAAGACACAAACTACCATTAGCAGACTACCAGTGTGGTGCCACTCAGTCCACGATACCATAAATATGCCTCTGCCACTTAGATTTCCAGGATAAAAACTCAATAGAATATAATTATTATAATGACAGGGTGTCAGCAACGGTGTTGCTCTTGTAATAATATTGTTTAAGTGTAATGTCAAGATGAACGCTGCAAGTATGCCACTTATATTTAAGATCTGTGTGTCATGTCACACATGACAGTGAGCGGTAGTGAGAGTGTTTGTATGTATACATGCTTGTACGTGTCATGTGAAGACTCCAAAACATTCCCGATGGCAATTCAACATTTAAATTATCAGACACTTGAGGGGTTGTTTGTTTGAACTGGTTATAGAAAACTACTTTGCATTAAACTTCCCGGTACGTTTTTATTTCCTGGCCTTTAGAACTATGTGTGGATTGGTTTTGTTCAGACATGTTTGATTAGCAGGATTGTTTTTCCCCCACAATCAGCTTCATGTTAATTGTGGGTAAAGAGGATTTATCACATTTGGATGAAGGATCCACCCTAAAAAAAAACAACTGATAAATAATGCTCTTTGATTTTAAAGAAATTACACAAAAAACAAAGAAGCTATGAAAAACAACCCAACTGTTGTCACGGCATAAACATTCATCCACAATATACGCAGGGAACAGATACAGAATAGATCAGTAATAATACAAAAAGTAATAGATTCATTAACAGAATATTTGACAGTGTACTATATGATAAAATGGTCCCAATCCCACAAACTGAGTAGCATTCACACATGTGAGCCCTTTTAAACTACACATGGTCATTAGTTAACACATTGGGTCAGCCTCACTACAGTTTTCAGTAAACGTAAGACTCCTCCACTCAGTCTAACGTTGTGTTTTAGCATATTCTTCGCAGAGAAATGGCCTTCACCGCTTCACTACCTCTACGGAGTTTCGCTGGGAGTGAAGCAGTGGAGTCAGATAACACAGGATGCGGATGAAGAAGAGGACTGACTGCCACGTCTTCGCCCCTCCCCGCCGGGGAAACTCATGAGCCCAATGGAGTCGGACTGACTTCCCCAGGAATAACCCCTCAATAACCCCAGAAAAACTCACTGACAGCGGGAGAGGAGAGGAGAGGAGGGGGGGCTGTTAATTTGTGGAAGGCAGCTAATGCTGCTCGTTAACTCACAAACCAAATGAGCTAAAACAAACAAGAATGCAACTTAAAAAACTTCCCAGTGTTGCTTGTTATCCCCACATAGCCTAATACCGTGAGCTCACTGAAGTGTGTGGTTACCGTGCAGAACGTCTCAACAAATACAATCCGTGCACATTATGCTGTTAATGTATGCGTGTGTGTGTGTGTGTGTGTGTGTAAGATAAAGCTGCAGCAGCATCCCACGCTGCATTGCACAGGAATGCCACAACACAGACGCAAGTTTTATGAACCAGGGGGAAAATTCCGGATGGGTTTTCTTTTCTCGCCATTTACGGCTTTTGCTTACCGAATTGAGCTAATATTACTCCGTAGTAATCAGTGCAGTCGTATCGTGTTATTCGCTGCTGCCGCGAGCTGTCGTGCTATATCAAAGTTTCCTCCAGCTTAGCTAGTTTTCAGCTAACCTAGCAAGCTAAAAACAGCAGTCCACCGGGAGTCAATATTTACCTAACCGAGAGCATCCTGCAGCAGAAGTGTGTCCCCTTGTCGTCTGGTCCTCCGAGGTCTCGTTAGCGGTGAGCAGATGAACGCGCACAGAGAGGTCTGGTACTTCTTCCACCTATCTGGGATGTCTCTGCGCACTGTTGGCCATCTGGTGGTAAAGGGCTGGATTCCTAAAAAAAAAAAAAAAAAGCCTGAACGCTACGTGCAGAACCTCACATGCATAAAGTCCCCCCGCTACGAGAGACTTTGGGGGCTGGCGTTGGATTGCTAGGGGAGGTGTCTTGTTGTCTGTAGACATGGATGAGTAGGCTAGTTGGGGTCTTAATGGTAAAAAGCTAACGTCACCTTTCTGCCACGTGTTGAAACCGCTGCAAAACTTCAATGTGCCTTCTTTTTTTTGCTTTGGCCATGTCATTCAATAAAAAAAAAAAATCCCTTTTTTTGAAAACCATATTTCATTGACAAAACGCTTTGACAAGGAATGTGCTGTGTGCCCATAGATTCAATAGCCCCATTCAAACTCATGTTGTTTTGTAGTTTTAAACAGTTTAATTTGGCCAAACTAATTATTTTTCACCGTTTTTACCTGCCTTTCCTCTTCCTCTTCCACATTCCAGAAAATTCCTTCCTCCCAACCGAAAAAAAGTGTGACTGGAGGGAGGGAATTCCTGCTGCATGCTACTGAGTTCAACAGGGTGGAGCTAAGTGTGTGCGCGCGCGTGTGTGTGTGTGTGTGTGTGTGTGAGAGAGAGAGAATGAAACAGAGAGAGGCTGACTGTTAAGTTGACTGCATATACAACAAATCTCAATGGCATGCCCTGTGTAAACACTACAGTGTGTATGTCTGTGATAAACAAAGACCATTTGCAAGCCTCCATTCTGTTTTTAAATACTTTTCCGCATGGATAATTCCGCCTCAGAATATCATAATACCGTCACATTATGTAGGAGAATTGAAGAAAAAAAACGTTCTAATGTAAAACACTACAGATACACTTTATCCATGTATACATTCTATCAACTATCATCAAGCAAAATGTCATAGAAGGGATTATATTATACTCTGTTTTACATTTAACACCAGTATTAATGTGTTTATTGAGGTATAGCACAAGTAACATTGTGTGAGGGATTTGATGGAGAAGCAAAATTAATGTCAAACTTGTGGGGGAAATACTTCTATCACGGCTTTGAGAGAATTCAGGGGGGAAAAGTCCAGTCAGTGAATGTTTCTTTTTTCCCTTTTTTGTGTAACAAACGGGAGAGCAAACATATCAAAGTATGTATTGAAGCACAATATGTTGTTCCATAAAAACATGCTGTAAATTTTGGAAATGATCACATCTATCTTTTTTCAATAAATTTGGACGTTTGGACTTTACTGCGCTCCGGAGTTATTGGAAATGTTTGGATGAAACAAGTCGGAAGCAATCCTACACAGTCACCACTGTAATCTAATTCTACAAATAGTATAGTACCAATAATATTGGTGGCGCTGCAACTGTGCAGAAATACCCGGTTTAAACACAATAAATAGACATTTAAAAAATATGCACAAGCTTCGAACTGTTCAGTATAGCCCTAAATATTATTTGTTATTATTTTCTGTTTCATGTTTAGATGAGATAGCCATTCATCTGACTGGTTCATTGATTCAAGATAGGAGAACTTTATCAATCCCCAAAGAAATTCTTGTGCCAGAGATTGCTGAAAAATCCCAATAATATAATAAAAAACAACACAACAGATTCATAAATATAAAGTGTATAGGGAGTAATAATAACACGAGTGCAAACTAGAATAACAATAAGAGTAAGATGAATTCAGTAGAATAAGTCAACTGAAATAGAAAAGGTAAATTACCGTACAATAACATAAGATAAAACAGGAATAAACATGTAAAAAGTGCGTAAGAAGTAATACTAACACCAGTGCCTAATAGAATAACAAGATAAATGTGCCTGTGGTATTTCTGACATGAGTACTAGGCATACTTAAATTCACTACCAGTCCGCCAGTTTTTTTCTCCCCATAACGTTTTATTCTTGAGCTTAAATAAATTCAGGCCCATCCAAATTTTTCCAGCTATTAAGCCACATTCTGAATCGGCCACTCGTCCAGTGTGTCCTCCTCTCCATTCCCCTTCTTACTCCACTCATCGGCAGATGTCGTTCAGGGAGGTGAGTTTGCTCCCAAACAGCAGCTCCTCATAGGTGAGCAGCTGACGCAGGAAGTTCACGTTAGGTGCCGAGCACGCCCTCCTCTCCTTCAACCAGCGCAGGGCATGAAGCAGTGACCAGCGTCGATGCTCCATGAGGAAGGCCAGCGTCACTGCTGAGCTGCGACTCCTGCCTACGCTACAGTGGACCAGAACGCGGCCGGCAGGCTCACCCATCAGGGCCGAGTTGATGAACCTGGAGGCCAGCGGCAGTGCCTCCACCAGGTCCTGCTGGGCGTCATCGCTCAGACACAGCTTCAGGTAGCACAGCATGTTGGGGAATGCATCGGGGCAGCTGGCAGTGGCGTTGACCACATGTGTGATGTGTAGATTCTTGATGATGCGGTAGTCAGAGGCCTGGGAGGCAGAGCCCTGGTAGAGAGCTTCTTCCAGGATCTCTGAGGGGTAGATGGTGAGAGTGTGCCGCTCAGGTTCCAGCAGGACCATGCGTGGTGTGCAGAGATAGGGGTAGAGGGCCTGGAAGGCTGAAAATCCCCCCAGCAGGATGACAGGGTCCATTCCCAAACCACTGATCTGGAAGAAACAGCGCAGGAGGTCTGGGGAGTCAGTCCTGGCCTTCACACTGCCCACTGAAATTAGCACAGAGACATATAGAAACAATGACAGTGACAGAACACAGACAGCTAGTCAATACAGATAGTCAGGTAGATGTCAACACAACTACGAGTATGCAGCACAGTGCTTTGAGTAAAATGCTACGGTCAATGACAATGATAACATGTTGAAGATATAATGTTTACTATGTTCACTGTGTTAGCAGCATTGTGTCAAATAATTAGCGCATAGGAACAGCTGAGAATGATGGGAATGTTATCAGTTTCACATGAAACAAAATGTTGAAGTATTAACCTGATGATGACGCTGAATTTAAAGTTGAGGGATCACCCTCAAAGTAATTTGCCTGATATCAGACAGAGATGTCAACTCAAAGTTGTTGGAGTGGGTGGATTCAAAGTTCTGGAACCAGGCAATTCATCAAGACAGTTCAGTAAAAGCCTAAAATGTCAGCTTGATATTAGTCTCTGAATGTGGTTTGCTGACCTGGGCTGCATCCCTCCTCTGCATACAGCAGTATTATAGAATACTTCTGCAGTTCTATACAGCTGATCAGACAGCCCAGCGTAGGGTGGATCACCGTCACAGCGGCCCGCGCTGTCACCATGTGGCTGTCCTCGTACCTGACACACAAATTCGTAAAGATTATGTATTATAACTGAAAAAAATGGAAAGTAATTTCTTAAAACAGCTGGGCACTGTAGTTTTTAGCAAATGTTCAATAGGAGTCAATAGTGCATTTGTTTGGGAACTATTTTCAAAAGCGGACTAATACACATTTGGTGCTCCGGCACCGGCCGCAGGACGGTGTCCTTATGTGGAATTGACTCAAAATGAACTACAGTGGCCCCCCTTCATTTGAATTTAGTACTAATCAATAAAGACGTATGGCACAGAGCAACACATTGCAGCATGTTAGGCTTTGAAAACACAGACAACACTTGTTAGTAGAATCAATTCATTATTGTTTTTCATATTTTCACTAAGAAAAACATCACAAAAGCTATCCTTTAAATAGTCCAAAAAACTGTGTTTCAGGTAGTCCCTGCATTATTTGTGAGGTCACCTTATGGCTGAAAACAGAACACACTTTCCCATCTCATGTGCAGCACTGACCTCTCTGTGCTGCGACAGTCCAGGATGAGGATGTAGTACGGATCATACAGGGCAGGCTGGCCCTCCTCTGCGCTCAGCAGGTTGTACACTTGCTGTGGGGTGATGTAGCCTCTCTCCACATACGCTGTTACTGGAGGAGCAGGAACCAGCATCCCCTCTGGCCCACACGCTGTATGCAGGCAGAGGAAATACAAAGTACAGTCTGTCTGCGTGCGTACAGTGTGTGCAAACATTTCCGTGCGTAAAGACAGAGCGAGTTAGAAGTAAAAATACTCCCTTTACCTTTGTTCTGATTAGGTATGATGGAGGAATGGTCACTGTCCGTGCTGGTGACCTCTCTGTCACAGATGCTGCTCGCTGTTTCGGATGTGTTGACAGGCTCTCTGGAGTTTCCTCTGCAACTGTTGTTCAATCTGAGACGGACACAGAGACACATGCACACAGAGAAGTGCACTCTCAGTACAGTAATACAACTTTATAGGAGACGGAACACAAAACCAGTTAAAAATGACTCACCAAAGCACTGTTTTTGTTTTTTCACAATTTAAAAACCTTTACCTGGACAGTAGTACGCCCATCTCGTTTAAGTCATTTGGCAGATGCATCAGCTGTTCCCAGCAGCCCCTCATTAGAAGAACATGCTAAACTAAGAAAACAAAGAGATCCTGTGAAACACATTGAAAAGTATTCTCTCAAAAAGCCCAACACTATGCACTATTTGTTGTGGCTGTGATTCTTACTCAGCGTCGCTTCAGCCTTGCCCTTAAATTAGCTGGTAGTCTGGGAAACACAGTAACGGTGAAGTGCCCTCAAGAGCAATGAGGTAGCTGGCAGTGACAGGTGAGAGATGAGAGACCTGGATAGGAGCCCTCACCCAAATTAACTCCCAATAGTCGCAGTGTACATGGAAATTTGGTCAGGACAATGTTTTAAGATTACGGTAGTATGAAAGAATACACTGGGATACTTAACAGTTCACACCAGGTTACTAAGTCAGGACTGCAATGTCCATATGAATGCTTAATACACTTTGGCAAGAGCAAATGTAATTTTGGGGTTCCTACATGAAAACATTGAATTGATAAATCATATTATTTGTTTGCAGTTAGCTTGCTTTTTGTCAGGATCAGAGCATCCTCTAGAATGTGTCTCCTAAAACATACAAAAGACACATTCAACCCTGATAACAACTTACTTCCTATTTCAGAAACATAAACAATGTCCACTGTCACATTTAACTTCCTCACCAATATAAAACATTTTAATCTCATCCTAGTTGCCTCGTTGAAATATGGAAGCTTGTAACATAGTTTTCAATATATATATACAGCCCACATATGATCAATATATCAAAAAATCTTATTTTAATGATAATTGTTATTCCCAAAAACTTGCTTCCAAAGCTTTGTGAGATGAGAAGGCTAA
The DNA here is from genome assembly GCF_004355925.1 of Anarrhichthys ocellatus. Lineage (NCBI taxonomy): Eukaryota > Metazoa > Chordata > Actinopteri > Perciformes > Anarhichadidae > Anarrhichthys > Anarrhichthys ocellatus. The sequence continues at coordinate 6,011,202 of NW_022280033.1, read as the reverse complement.
TAACATCAAAACAGAGTATGAAGTATGACTCCCCCCTACTGTGCTCCTGAGTGAACTTACTGCTAAAAACCTGGTCTACACTTTGTGAATGGTCCGGGAAGAATATACACAAGTATATATATTCAAATACAAGTATGTCCACATATCAGTGTGCACATGTCATACATATCAATGTGCTTACATGTGGTATATATGTCACTATACAGGTTTTTTTTAATGCTCATTCAGAGACCCCCCTCTCAGCCTCGAGTGTTTTTTTCACTCATGGTCTCCATGATGTCAGGGATCCTGACAGAGGCTGAGTAAACAACATTAAGCTGAAGGGGGGGAGAATGTCACAAACAGGTGTCAAAGTTTTAGTCTATCATCAGCAGAACGTATATCAATAAGCTTATACATCTATTATTGATGCGGGATGACGTTTGACATTCCTCTCACGAGGCTGCTGTCTGTCACTATCACACATCTTATGTAATGAAATGCGTCATTAAACAAAGATCCCGATGGACTCCACAGACACTGTGTGTGTGTGTCTTGGTGTGAGGCCGACTTTTAAGAACTGTCCACCTTGATGTCGTCTTTAATAATGAGACAAGACAAACAGACCAGCAGGACCAAAGTCCGTCTGGACACAGCGAGACAACAAGCGAGGTGAATGTCCGCATCAGAGCGCAGAGGGGCTCATTCAGCACAATGGTGGGAGAGACGCGTTCGTTAAGACCAAGGTGAATTTATAATATTGTTGTTATAACAGTCTTATTATTTGCAGAAGTAGTCCCTCGGAGGGAATGGTTGGAGTTTGAAGATGAAATACGACTTCATGACGAACTTCAAATGGTGAGTAGAGTTTATGACTCTCGCGCTTTTTCCAGCTTGTATGCGAAAAAAAAGTGCATAGTGTAAAAAAATATATAAAACTTGTGTTTTCTGTAAAAAAAATACCTGTTTCTTTTTTACAGCTGCGGTGAAGCGAATAGCCTTTGTGTTTTCCGATGTTATTATTACGAGAATTTAATTTAACTTGATTTTGTATTAAAAAATAAGCTATTATTTACTGTATATAGACCATACTATTATACACATTAAAACGAGTACACATTTCGATAAAGAGCTCGAATATTCTGTTCTTTAGGCATGGGAAATTGAGCTTCATCTTGACAAAAAAACAGAGACATCCATCAATAAAACAAAATTAAAAAAGACATTAAGTACAGCCAAATAAGAGCAGGACAACAAAAAGTCAGGAGCTCTTTTTGCTGTTAATGGTGCAGATTTAGTCCTGCATATAAAACACATGTATGTTGAAATAGTTTTAGAGTTAATCTGTAATCAGTTTACTGCACAGCTGCAGTGAGCAAATATATGACATAATGGGTAATCCAGGTATTTATTTATGTTCTTTGGACGTCTACAAAATTCTCTTTTCCCCACACAGCAACATCTGCACAGAATGACAGCATGTCTATAGGTAAAAGGTAATCCAACTGGCTTTTATTCATATGGCAGACATATTTGATTATTTCTGGTATTCTGGGAACCACGCATGCAAATCATAAAGCCAACTGTATTTTCATAGGCAAACTTGATTTGCATACTTAGCTGCAGTTTACTGGTGTTCGATTTCTTACAGCCAATATGTAAACCTGTCATTCCACCTGTCATTCAAACAAAGCAACCTTCTCCGGCTGTTGGCCATTAACGCGTGAGTTTTTCTTGTTTTAATTTATTTTTGTTTTTAGCTCAGTAAAATTGGCTTTTAAAAAAAAACCTTAACTAAAAACTCAATTCTCACCAAACTACATTGACAGCTGTGTCATTGTTATTACGTGATCCGTGCAATAAGTCCCCATGTGTGCAGTTCAGGGAGGTGGAGGAGGGGATGGTGTGCCTCAGCATCGAAGAGTCTTTCCTCTAATCATGCACTGAAGCCCCTGGTTCCCACCCTGTGCCTGGCGGTGGTGGTGATATACGGCCTGGCCGACGAACTCAGAAACTTTGTGGCCGGCGTCTTCATCCCACAGTACCACTTCCCATACGCAGTGGCTCTCTGCTTTGCCCAGGTTGGTGCGCGCTGGCTGGCTGGTTTCTGAGGATGATTCACACTTTATTCTGAATTAAGCAATCCAATATGGAGGCACTCTTTGTCTTTGTCTAACCTCCTGTGTCTGTGTATTTTACTAATTATTAAAAAGACAACACCACACACTATAGCTCACCTGCTGTTAAGTATACACAGAGTATTGTGTGTCATGACACCAGGGTATTGAGTATACTGTGATTACATGTACATTTATAGCATTTCTGTCAAACAACAACTAGTATGTTGATACTGAAGTACTATAAAAAACCTGACACATACTGCATGTACATTTATGTAAAAAAAATGCTGAATTAAAAAAGTATACTACTACTACTTTTACTACCACTAATATTGAGAATAACGTGTTACTCATCAAAAAATCACAAGTCTTTTATTGGATTATTGTTAATCACTGGAGCAGTTAACTTCATAGCTGCTGGCTATTGTAAATCTGTCAGTATTTGCTGTGTGTGTGTGTGTGTGCGTGCGTGCGTGTGTGTGTGTGTGTGTGTGTGTGTGCTGGTTTGAAGGGCACGTCATGTGGTAGTGTTAGTGGTGGGGAGTGACAGAAGGGGCCCAGAAGATGTTTAACCAAACAGCTGCACAAAGGACTGAGATGTAAATGTGGCCCCATCCAAAGGTTGAAACTAGCTAAAGACTTTGTGAATGAGTTGTGTAAGTGTTCAACTGACCTTGACAGTAAACATATTAACTGTGGATATAAGGGAAATACAGGGATTTTTCTGAAAACACTATTTTTTTTTATTTTAACAGTTAAAACTTGTAACAAGAGACCATACAACGTATCGAATTATAACTATAAATTTGCAATAAACAATCTGTCATATAATAATTAATAAATAAACAGATAAAGAAATCAATTATAAAACATGATAGTGAATCAAATAAAAGGAAAATAATAAATGTAAATCACAATCACTTCGCATCCCGGTTATATTTGCTCCTCGTGGTTTAAGTTTGGTCATTAAGCCTCAAAACAATAGGACATGAATGAATATGTGACAGTGCATTTGAAATATGACAAAACATGTATCAAGCTGTTCTGTCATTCATTATAACAGAAAAGAATATACTGAAACACAAAACATTGATCAGAATCAGAATCAGCTTTATTGGCCATGTATGCGTATACATACAAGGAATTTGACTCCGTCTTTTTCGGTTGCTCTCAACGTACAAACACAGAAATAGACAAATAAACAAAAACAAGGACAACAAAGTATAACAAAGGTAAGCATAAACATTTAACTACAATGTACACATTTAAATATAAACATATATATATACAAAAGTATATATGAACATAAAACACAACAAAAATGACAATGAAATGGAGATAATAGTGCAACGATGCAGAGTGCAAGGATACTTAAATATGGAAGGATTGTCACAGTTTATGTACATAAGGTAGGTGGAATATGTATATATACCGTATGTATAAATATATAATTTAGAATATATAGATTCCGGATTATTGCACATGGATTTGTTTCTGACACAGTTTGACTGATTGACGCCGGTGCTGATAGTCCGGGTGCTGAATGGGATTTTTCCCAGCCTCACCTGCTGCGTCCTGTATGTCAGGAAGTGTGTGACCCACTGACAGGTGGAGGCTGGCACAGAGTTCAATGACATAGATTAGGGGTGCAATAAACAATTATTTTTATTATCACTCAATCAACAGATTATTGTTTTTTATGATTTATTGATTGATTAATTAGGCTGTAAAATGTAAGTGCAGATGTCTAATTGCTTGTTTATCTGAAAGAAACCCAAAGATATTCCATTTAGAGTTATAGAAACTGGGCCTGCAAGTGTTTGGCGTAATTCTCTTGATAAATTACATACACAAGTGATTGATTACAAAAAAATGGTGCTCATTCATTTCATATAGTTTATTTAGCTTATCATCCCAGACAAATAAATGAGAAGGCACAGAATCAACACATGCATGTGAGGGAGGAATGTAGAACCAGTGTCAAAAAATCGATTGTTTTGGTATAAAGTATGTTTAGTGCACGCTGTTTACGTTTGACACAAGTTGTGGTGATTCTGGGTAGCAATTTGAGCAGCAAAAGTTGTAGCAATATAAGTGTAGATTGTCAAACTTCAATTAAGCATCTAATTAGCAGCCTTATATCAGTAGTTAAATACTTCTGCCTTCTATTTGAGTCTTTAATGCTTCGTGGGTTTTATAGATGCTATAACTCTTTACATATACATGATCTCTTCCAGGTTCTGGTCTCTCTCTTAGTCTTACATCTCCTCCATGTCCTGGATCTGGTGCCTCTGAAGCATTACTCCAGGTCCCTGGGTGAGAAAGTGCTGGTGCCTTCCATCTGTAACAGCATCCATGCTGTACTGGCCATGTGGGCCAAGGCCAACAGCTCCAATGCCGGCCTCTTCCCACTCATCCTGCCTCTGCTGCCCATGCTAACTGTGGGTTTCAGTTTCTCTCAGAAGCTGGCATCCACTCCATCCCTCCACACCTCTGTTCTGATTTCCATCCTAGGCGGAACATGTTTTGTCGTCAAAGGTAAAAAAAAAGGTTTGGATGTTATTTAGAGGTGAAACTGATGGTTCTTCACCTCTATTTACCTTCCTGCCTGTCTCTCTCTTTCTCTCTGCAGCCTCCCGAGGTCTGTCAGGCGTTGAGCCTCTGGAGTACATGTATGCACCTCTGGCTTTAATCCTCCACAGTCTGTCTCTGACTTGGCTGGCTAAAGTGTCTGAGGCCGAGCGCCGCCACCACCCCGACGCCCAAGCCTCCGTTTTTGACATCTACTACACCCAGCTGGTCAACCAGAGCTGCGTGCTGGGCCTCCTGTGGCTGCTGCACCCGGACAGTCCCTGGCAGGTGTTGAGTCACAGCAGCTGGCAAAGCCTGCTCTTCCACGGATACCTGTTCGCTATTCTCCTGCTGGGTATGGTGATGAACTTCCTGGTCGGCATGTCGGCTCTGTGCGTCTCACCGCTTGCTGCTGTGCTGCTACACTCAGCAAGGCAGCTGGTGTGGCCGTTCCTCCAGCTTTTGTAGTTTCACTGGAAAGGACTAACAAAATGATTGACTGTTTTGTACTGCATCAACGCGACACACACACACATTGTAATTGAATCCACATCAATGACCACGGTGTCATTCTCTTCTATGGAGACTGACCAGCCCGTTCTCTGGTGTTCCCGAAAGTTACGTTAGTGATGCTTGTGACGTGTTGTCCGTAATTCTGTCACGTTGTTTACGTTTTACTTTTTGGAGTTGATGGATCTTAAGCCCAACCATGATGTTGATGGTGTTTTGTTGGCTAAGCCTAAAGTGTTGTTTGAATTCACAACACGTGTTTACTGCAACCGTGAAAGTGACGCAATAGGGGTCTGACAAAGCCTCAGAATGTGACGAGTTGGAATGAGAAGTTGTTGGAAACACAAGTTACATTTTAACTTTTTAAAATGACCTGTGCTAAGCCACTTAGATAAAATACAGATTATCAGCAGAGATGCAAAATGTAACCATGATATAGCATATTATAAACGAGAACAGGTTAAGGATTTACAGTTGGAATGAGCATCAGTTTCTGTCTTTTTCATCTCTTTTCTTTCACTCAGTTGACAGGTGGCTTATTCAAGAACAGCTATTTATTTTGAATCTATATTTATGTACTCTATATGCTCTTTATACATTTCTCTATATACACTATTGTGTCACTTCTGCTGTTGCTTAAACTGTTATAATATTTCCAAAGATGAGACAATGTCAGAGGACTGAAACCACTTACAGGACAGGACGCAGTACAAACAAAACCTCTGACCAAACCGCCTCAACAAAGATCACCTTGTTTCCAGCTAGGTAAAGAACATCAGGTACATTTTTAAAACAATGAGAGGCAGCCGTTTCTAAACCAGCGACAACACAGTAGAACTGTAGCTGTGTTTTATTAACATCTTTGTCTGATAAGCAAAGACAGAGATTGTAATAGTGGACAAAGACTTTTGGACCCCACTGTAAATGTGACAATTTATTGAACAATATTTAAGATTAACGTATTTAAACTCGGATGTTTACCTTTGAATGATTGACAGATGTTTCAGATAAGAAGGGACGAGGATGAGTAACTGGACAGACTGTTGAACATGCTTCAAAGCGTTCCCTTAACTCTGTAAATAATATTTAAACTTAGACCCTTGACTGAATGAATTTTTAACCAGAGGTTTGTGGGTTATTACCAGAAGCTTAGTTGTCTTAATTAAAGAATATGATTTTATTATTTTTCACACTATGTATTATATTTTAAAATAAAAGCTGATATTTCACATGCTTAAACAAATAATATAATAAAGAATCTGTATACATTTTAAAAAAGAAATGACACTGAAATAAAACTTTATTTCCAAAAATATTTATTGTTTCTAACAGCCAAATGCAAGTGCTCTCAAAAAAAAAAAAAAAGGACACAACATTACACAAAACTGCACGTATTAAAAATCCTCTATAAACCGGATTCAATAGAAACGTCATTACTTGCTGAGATCACTTTTCTGTAGGTAGAGTTCTGCTTCATCCTTCAAAGCTCAAATGTGCATTCTCCAAATTATTATTATTTTTTAAGATGATTTGTTGGCCATTCTTCACCGTTATGTGATGGAGGTAATTGGAGAGAGAGAATCTAACACCCTACTAAGGTCCCACGGCTGGGATCGAACTGGAGACGCTGAAGTTCGATGGTATGCGCTGTTCCCCAAATTATTTCACAACTAAATACTAAATCAAGACGGTCAGAGACTTAGTTTTTTTCGATTAAGGAACGTCAATTAAAACTCCACATAAAGATTTATGGCAACATAATGTTATAACAACTGTAAACTACAAACAATGCAGGTTTAAACACAGTCAAAAATATTGTTGCTGTTGTTTTATGACCCAACTTGGTTTTCATTCCTAAAGAATGCCGTTTTACAGTGCGCACATTAAGTTCCAGTGAGAAACATTGAATGTTTGCTTTCAATAAAAGCTCTACGGGACATCCTCGACATCCATGAGTGCTCTGTATTGTCAATGCGAATGAAGGCATTCAGCTAACTACTTAAGGGAAGCCCGTCAGCTGCAGATGCTAATCCTTGCTGCGTGTTTCAGTACCCGAGTCTTGTCCTTTATGAGGGGTCAGAGTTGGGCGGTAGGTGTATACCGAGACTCTGCAGCAGGTTAGAAGCCGGTCCGGCCAGCCCCGACTGGCAGCTGAGGGACTCCAGCAGGTTTGTGAGCAGATTCAGGTCGACGTCCAGAGGCTGGATCTCCTCCTCTTCCTCTTCTCTCTCCCCTCCATGGACAGAAGCAGAGGAATGAGGGGAGCCATTGTCCGAGCCCGCCTTGTTGTAATTCTGCAGAAAACGACAAATGTAGTAAAACAGATGGTTTCATAACTAGAGTCAGGACGATACACATGCATTATTGCACATACGTTTTGAAAATTAATAATTTATGTAGGTATGTAATTTACCGTCAGGTTGAAGCTTTGTCCTATATTAGTGCTCATCAGCTCCTGATCCATTTCATCCATGTATTTTCTGAGACCGTCCAAAGTTTCTGTCCCGTTCATCTCTGTGTGACCTTCTTTCTCTTCCTCCTCCTCCTCCTCCTCCTCATCACCGGCTTCTTCATCATCATCATCATCATCATCTAGATCATCTGAATCTAGCTCTTCTTCTTTGCTTCCTATAAAAATAAAATTAAAAACAGATTCAGAAGAAGATGTGGCAAGTTTCTGCCAGTTATTTTTAACATCTGGTTTCACATCTTTCATAACATCCACATACCGAGTAGTCTGTCCAGTGCGCTGGCCATGGAGTCAGGCTCAAAACTAAAAGGCTGAGTCGAACTGCTCCTGGAATACAAAGAAACACAATGTGAAACCTGAACGGAAACACTATCGGTGGGACAATGCACCTTGAATACATTAGCGAGGCAGGCTAGAGTGTGCATGCACTAGCATCTGGAGCCCAGATGGACCATGGAGAGATCACAATGCATGAGTTACATCCAAATGCACATTAAAAACCATAATTTCTACCGTGGTTGGATTTACTGTACTCCAACATGTGTGTGGGTATGTTTTCTGCCCATTACCTTTTAGTATCATATGGAAAATAAATACATAAATAATCCTAAATCATTTTATTCATTGACCCAAATGTGCATTTGAAGATCTTGGCTAAATATGATCAAAAGTCAGTCAGTCTCACCAGGGAAGTTCAGCCCCCTCATGCGACGACATGGCGTTGAGGAAGTTCTTCATCCCTTGACTGACTGCTACCAGGCTGTAACCGGCCTCCTCTTCCTTCTCCTCATCCTCCGTCTCCTTTCTCCTCTCCTCAGCACCCCCGACATGCTGTTTCCCCTGTTTGGTAGAACTGGAGTTTTGGCTGCCAACATCAGCTCTCCCCCCACTCCTCTCCTGCAACATGCGCTCCAAATCCTGAGTTGTGATATCCAGCCAGCTGTCACCTGGAGAAAGACACAAAAGACAAAATAATTATGGGAAATGCTCTAAAGAGAGAGAGAGGGTAGAGAATGGAGGATGCACACCAAAAGGACAGGAACTGAAAGGAGGCAGAAAATCACAGGTGGCAGAGACAAATGTCCTACAAGCTCCAGTTTAGTAAGATAGTAAAGTAGTAAAATCTCCACAAGCAAACATTACCCAACATACTGAATATGTAGGTTGACCATTCTCTACGTTTCTATGTTCAGACATTTTGATACTTTATTTCTGCTGTCAGGATCGGTCATCATTCTAGCCAAATAGAGTGTTTCATATTCAAAAGGACAGATTTCCACTCACTGTCCTCTTGGGGGAGCTGTGACTCTTGTTTCTTCAGCTCCTCCAAGTCGATCGGACCGCAGCTGTGCAACAGCTGGAGAACCTCCTCACCCGGGGACAAAGCACTGAGACACAATAGGTAAGATTCAGGCACACTGGGGATTTCACAGGCAGCCATATTCACACAGTGTCCATACACGCGCATGCAGAGCCACAGTACTCACCTTGATTTTGAGGCGACGGACTGTTTGAAGAAGTTTTCCGCAGATCTCGTCAGTTCTCTGTAATGAGCCGAACCTTCCAGTTCTTCCTGCAGTTGATAAATGCTGAGTATATTACATATTTTTACAATGTGTGCTTTTATGCCAAACCTAATATTCCAGGTGTGGTAAGGTAGCGACTATTCCTCTTGGCCTCAAACATTCAAAAATTGAGACTAACCCGGAAGTAGTTGTTGCTTTTCAGACTGTCCATGAAGCCTTTCCACTGAGGGTTACAACTGACGGGGGCATCCGGCTCTGATGATGGCAGCCTGCACTTAGAGCACAGGATCTCAAAGCCATGGGCCTGGGACACACACACACACACACACACACACACACACACACACACACACACA
>NW_022280033.1:5987956-6001660 GCF_004355925.1 Anarrhichthys ocellatus | reverse complement strand
ACACACATACATACAGAAACAGACACATCATCAAATACAACACTAAAGGGCCACCTTGCATTCTACCAAATGCATACATTTATTCATCCGAAAGCCAGATCAGAATAAAGAGGAAACACAGATGATGGCTCACCAGTTTCATGCCGAGCTCGTGGGATTTGTACTGGGGGTGAGAGTGAGGAGGCAGGGTGAAGCCGCTCCTCCTGTCTGGAATGAACTGCTGCTGCTGCAACTGGGCGTACAGGCAACGGTTGAATGTCACCTGGAAATACATAAACATACAGAACAGTACAAGGTTGCAGCTTTTCACAAAAGCTGAACATACTAATTAAAAACTAAAACACAAACAGTGATTACAGTCAGCAGTATTGTGAAATAATTGCCTTTCTTTGAAAAGAAAACCCGCTATGATCATGAATCTCTAAGTGCGTTTACCGAGGTGAGGACTCTTGTGTCGGGAGGAAAGGTCTTGAAACTTCGACACGCCTGCAGATCTATTGGATCCCGCAGGTAGAACGCCGACACTGCAGGGGCGACCAGGTCTGGTCGTTGTGCCAACACCATGGCGATAGCTGAAGGTATGAAGCAGTGGGCACGCTGGAGGCCAGCTCTTATCTTCTCTGGGTACCTGAGTAGAGAGTAGAGATGGATTTGCATTTTCATTATCGATACATTTATAGTCTCATATATTATTCCATCCACTTACATAAAATATTTATGAGACCGTTAACAAGCCGGTCTTATGCTGATGCAGGTGTTTTATCAAGTTTGTAGTGAAGAAGTATCAAACACTGATTCTGTACCATGAAAATTGGATTCTGACATTTAACTTTTTTCCTCTTTACTGTAAAAATAGGTCCAGGGGGGGTACAGCATACATACTGGAAAGCATATATACTTGTCAATGGCATTGACTTTGCAACACATTTGTGTATCAAAAGTAGAGTTTAACACAGGGAGACATCCTCTCACCCCTCTAATCGCTTCCTCAGGGCTGAACATATCTTGGGGCTTGCCCTGCAGGCCCCTGGGTGGGTGGAGAGCAGTACTATAGCTTGTGTCACACTTGGTACCACATCTTTCGAGACCCCCACTGGACTGGATTTGGAGGGACAGGGCAGAATATGCAACTCTCCCCTATAGAGGAAGACCTACAAAGAGAATTAGTGAAAAATAAAGGTTACACACAGCAGGTTAAATACAGACAATATGAATATATTTATAATGGGCCATATGAGTGGTTCTACATGTTCTGTTGCATTACCTACATATGTGATTACTTTACACTAATGTTAACCATTTACAAATCAGACCAAAAGGATTCAAATGTGTTTTTTATTGTTATTTTATTCAAAATAACTGAAAAACAAGGTGGGCTATCAATCACGCATTGGGAGATGGTTTGTACTTAAAGGGCTAAGACTAAAAGACTACAAAGATCTGATAAGTTGGACTCACCCTGTTTTCACTGGTGTCTGGACTCAGCCACTTGGGAAGATAATCTGCTGCTTCAATCAGAAGAAACTCTCCATCGTTGTCCTCAACCCTTCACACACAAACACGGAATGGAAGTTAGAAACCGATAAACAAACAACTGAAACGGCTCCCTGTTTAAGTACTGTAATATGGCAATGAAATCATTTGATATTTATTCTTTTTTTTTTTTTAAAGACAAACTCAGAGCACATTTTGTCTCACCTGGCTATGAGCTCTGGGAAGGCCTCTGTGATTTGCTGCAAGAGATAAACAACAAACCACTCGTCCTCCACGTTGTCCCCAAACTGAGTGCTCCCTCCAATGTGAGCAGGTACACCACCTGTCGACACAACACATATATGCATATGTATATACACAATCAATTCATCTCTGAGGTGCTGACAACACAATACCTTTCTCAGAATGAAACTTGAGGTTGAATGACTGATGCTGCCAGATGTATTGTATCAGGAGTGAGGCGACCTTCGCCAGAATCTCCTCTACCAGACGTGTGAGATGCTCCTCAGTCTGCTGTGAAGCTGGACCGTCTGTCTGGAGCAAGAACAGTTTGTACTGAACCATGTCTTCCTGAATCACTCTCCTCTGCAGGCCGTCCATCGTAGTTTTTCAATGACTGACTAGAGTCAGAAAAAAAGTAGGAGAGAAGTATTAAGGTTTAAAGGCTAACATTATGTAACAACTCACCACAAACAATATATCACAGGAAAATCTCTTTTAAGTGTCTTACCTTGTTCTGTTTATAAATGTGAGATGGTAGGACAGAGGGATGTCAATGCAGGAGAGAAATTAAACTTTTCTCATTTCTACGAACGTTGCTAGCACGCCATCTGTCACTGTTTAGGTCCTACTGCCAATTCCACTCGACTTCCACAATGGTGCAACAAATAACAGTTCCTACGTTTTATATTTACTTATTTTCACTGTTGTACCAATAAATATAATAATAAATAATGGCTGTACATCCTAAATAAAACAGATTACTACTGAATTTCATAAAAATGTCATGATTCATTACATAATTCGCATTTTTAGTTCAGTCGAATTCACCAACGGCAAGCGACTACATTTCAGGGACGCAATCACGCTGCGCAATGCATGCTGGGAGTTGTGGTGAAATGGCTGATAATCCTACAGCTATTTTGTAGGTAGTCCGAAATCTATTTCCCGTGAGACAACGGAGCTGCGTATCCATGACAGCCTTATTATTATTGTTGTTGCTGATGCTAGCGTTAGCACGAATTTCCTCTGAGGTGGCGATAGCTCGCTTTACTAACGTTATATTTTAAAATGTAAACGTAATTGATCAGCAGCTTCTGGACCACACAGGATGCTAATTACTAAATGTACAATGCCGTTCGTGCCTTGCTGATGTTTTATCTGTCTATCCATGCAACGATAGCTAGCTTATAGCATCCTGCGAACAGTTAGAAGCAACGTTAGCATATGTACCTATTAGCATATAGCATATGTAGCCAAAGCCTCGTCCAGCTCCCACTGCTCTAAGGGCGTTTATCTGCGGACTAGTGGAGATGTTGGACCTCCCTCTGTACAGTTCCCAGCGAGTCCAGGACGTGGAGGCAAGGATGAGAGACCAGGGCTTGAGCCGATAAAGCGGAGACAAGTGGAGAATGATTTCACGGTACAACAGAAGACCTGTATCGCACAAACTTGAGATGTGAGTACCGAAGTACCCGGATTTGTAACTGTGACGTTACCAGTTGAGCACTATAAACACAGGTTTGAGGATGAAGGTTGTTATTATACACTGGAGGGACGTGAGATGAGGGATTGACTAATGATGGGGAAATAATATTTGTATTGATCCAGCTACTGAACAAGGTCTGTAAAGTAAAAGTCACATTATTTGTGTTAGATACAACAAGAATTATGATAAAGTTCATGTGGACAATCAGCTGTTTTAACTGTATTTTCATGATGTTTTGTCATGTTGTGATTGTAAGCCCATCACTAACATTAAACACATTTGATTGATGTTCTCAATCTTTCATGCAGACGTGGGTTGTCTCGCAGTAGCCTTGACCACCACCCTCTCCCAGAGGAGGCAGACGATAACCAAATGCCTCAGCGGTACCTCCATGACCTCCAGGAAACTGTCTCCGCTCACAACAGGTAACTGAGTTCTGGTCAGGCAGCAGACAGGCAGCCCTGACTTCTTCTGCCAGGAGATAAACCTTTTTTTCCAGAGTAAGGCCAAGATGAAACCACTTGGAACTAGTACACAAAAATACTCTTCCCTGTGTCTTTCGTAATCTTATGTATTGTCTCGAGTGGACAGCTGATTCTCAGGGCTCTTGCTGTGTGAAACGAGACACCCAGAAGCAGTGGATTAATTGATATCACATTGCCTCCTTCAGATGTGCAGTTAAAAGAATACATAATGAGTCAGGCTGCTGGAATATTCAATTACTTTGACATTTGCCCTTTATTTTCCACTTTGAAACCTTGCCTTTTGATTATGTCAGCAACCACCATCAGTAAGATTTACGCAGCCACATAACAGAGACCCGGTTTATGTTGTGACATAGAGAGTCACGGTGTTTGTATAATTGACTGAGAAGCGGTGAAACATTACTCATCAAACTGTATATATACCTACGACTTCTTGTCCTTTCTATGCAGCTCAGACACGTCTGCTGCCTCGGGCCACTCCGACTGCCCAACCGTCATTTCAGTCGACTCCAACCAGTCCTGGTCCGGCATCCACAGCTCTACAGGCACCGGCATCTCCACAGAGAGGAGCTCTGTTTTCTCCTGGGGCTACGATGTAAGTCTACTCCAGAGATCTTAGAAACACACACACACACACACACACACACACACGCAGACATCATTGTTATTGTGTTGCAAAAATAAAAAAGACGCTAAAGACATACTTTCATGCACGTTTTAATGTCAGATTTTGATTTACTTCCTAACATTTGTCACCTTTTGGCAAACCCGTGGAAGGTGCCTCATTTGTCTGCTTCTTCTTTTTATATGCCAGACGATTCCACGGGGTATTGGTTTGTTATTATTCTGTGCTTTCTAGCCTCAGCTGGTCCTCCAAAACTTTTCTAGGACTCAATTATTTATTTAGTGAGTTGTCCTCAAGCTGTGTCTGGGAAAGGAGGAAAAAAACAAACAATAATTCAGTTACACAGACTAACTCACTTCTTTCTCTCTTTCTCTCAGTTTTTTTATCGGAGCATAAAATCAATCCCGCTTGACCTCAAACGCATACAGACATCTCAAAGGGCCATAGGGGCTAATTATTATGCATGTTGAGGCTTGCCATGATGATTTTTTTTAAAAAAGGAACAGCGATATGGTAGCAATAACTGAAAAGCAGCAGCTTTCTGTCATATAGCCGGTGTATGAGAACAGAGGAATGACTGAGCTTTCCATCTCTTTTTGTTTTTCCGGTCCCGTAGGAGTTCGACAAGGCAGCATCACGGCAGGTGCAGCAAATGTTTGAGGAGATCGACAAAGAGCTGTACGAGGGGAGAGGCAGCGGGGGAGGGATACTCCAGGGGCTGCACGATGAGTGTCAGCAGTGGGCCACACGTTTCCCACATCTCCGGTATGTTCTCCACGGTTCCCCACCAACCTCCTCACCTTTTACTGCAGGGCTCAAGTGGGAATCAAAGATGAATGCTGAAAAATCAACTCTTGAATGAAAACAGTGTGTGTGTGTGTGTGTGTGTGTGTGTGTGTCGCTCAGGATCCTGGGGACTCAGCTGATGTTACCAAGCGATAAGGGCTTCCAGTGGTATGATACTTCAGGGAAAGGCAGCTCTGCCGGCAGCACATCATCAGGCAAAGAGAGCAGCGTGGAGTCCCAGGAGAAAGATAAGAGCACAGAGTAAGTCCTAACCGCACTGATGTCAAAAGGACACAAAAGGAACTTCTTTTTGTTTCTTTATTATTTCTTCATTATTATCTCAGAAATATTATGCCTCTCCATCTCGAGTGGCTGTTGGTCGGCTGTCCAGATGACTGGTGTCAGGGCATCAATTATAGAGGAGTCCTGGCTGACTCTGTGGTTTCGTGACCTAGATGCTCCGGCTTCTTAATCAAGTTTGGTGGGTCATGTTGACCAGCTGGGATGATGAACAGTTTGCAAGGACGGCCAATTTTAAAACTAAGTTGACATAAAGGAGTTTGTTAATGTCACTATGCGGCGTGTTAGTGTGAGCCTGTGCATGCGTGCGTATACTGTAAAAGTTCTTCTGACGATCTTCCTTCTCTTGAGTTTATTTATCATTTATTCATATTAAAACACACAGGATGTGTGGGCTTGTGTCTGTGAGCGTATGTGTACATGTTTAGGTGCCTAACTATGTGTGCCCTTGTCTTGTGGGGGGGGGGGGGGGGGGTGTAAAGGTTGAACGTGCAGGGCAGGAGAGCGGCGCTGATCACGGCCTCCTCAGCGGAGTCGGATGAGCCTCCTGGCACCTCCAGTGGCTCCAGCAGTCACGACAAGCCCAGACTGATTGAAGAGGAGGGCCTGATGGAGGAATATCTGGCTTTCGATAGCGGGGACTTGTGAGATACTCGCTGTCCTTATGTGGCACAGTTGTGTTCTAACGCCAGAGTCTATATCTAAACCTCAGCTTTTAAAATGACTTTCTATATCTGCCTTGTGCAGGCAGGACGAGTGGGAGCCGGATTCTTCGGAGTCGGGTCGGAGGCATCACTCTATGCCCCCGGTCTCTCCGTACCGGTGTCGCCGTCAAGCTGTTCTCGACCTGCTGTTTGATGATGTGTGGCGGCAGCTGGTCGGCTGGATGAAAGAGCTGGTCCAACGCCACTGGGAATGCTGCACCTCAGGTACGCCTGAATTGAACTATTTTACACGCACCGGACCGAACGTACATCGACAACCGTCCATTTCTCACGCACAGTATTTGTAAGTGATTGTGTGTTTTGATTGGCAGGCGATGAAAAGATGTGTGGGAGCTTAAGCCCCGTGCCGCAGGACTCCCAGAACCCCTTCATGCTGCTCTCCATGCTGCCGACGATGCTGCCCAAACTCGGCCAGAGCAGGGTGCCCCCGCTCACAGCTGGGCTGCAGTTTCAGGTCAGTGGTTTGAGGGGGGGCTGGGAGGCAGTAGACTGGGGAGCCTCATTTCACTTTTAGCACTGTCAGCAGTTCAAGAGGTCGATAAGTTAAAACTTAAAAAATGATCCTTTTTAAAAAGTAATCTATTTCTGCTTTTAAAAGAAACAATGAAACGCAGTCAATTATTTAAACAACAGTTTACATTTTACCTTGAATTTTCACTGTAACTTACTGCAATATATAACATGAAAGTAAAGTTATGTTTGTAGAAGACTGTCTTAGTCAAGTAGACCTTGAATGATCTTGAAGTTCTACTGTGAGGTCTCAGCAGGCCTTAGAGTCGTGTGTCTCTGTTCCACAGTCCACCTCCTGTCTGTTGCTCTTTCAGTCTCTCAGTGCTTCCAGTTCAGTAACTTGTATCACTGTTTTCTTTCCTTCTCTCTTTACTCTCTGCCCTTCACTTTGCCAACGTGTTTTGTACCTTTTTATTATTTTTGTCTGTTTTCCTCTTCTTTATGTTATTCTCTTTTCTGTCTTTCTTTTCCTTCATTTTATTTACTCACCTCTCTTCCTTTCTCCTTCCTCCACTATCTTCCCTTGGTCATTCCTCTTTCTCCTTTTTAAAGAACACAAAGTCAAGGGGCTCAAAGCACAAGTCCAGACGGAAATCCAAAAAGCAGAAAAGGCCTTCCACTGTATGTAACTCCCTCACTTAGAGCCAACATGGTGGTGTGTTTGTGTGCACGCCGTCCATGCTGGCTCATTATCTTTATCTCTAGAATAAATGTGCTTGTGCCTGTTAATTAACCCCAAAGCATCACCACCGCTTTCTTTATGATTAACTGCAATTTACTTTCAACATGAACTACTGTTGATTTATTTTTAGATCTTTCTTTTCTGTCACAACGAGAATGTTGGAATGCTTTTTTTTTTTTTGTTGCATTTTGTGAATGTTATTTTTGATTGGTGGCACAGCAGATATGGGGTCCTCCTGACATCACTGCATGCTTTGACAATGTGCTGTATTCTACATATGAAATCATAACCATGTGGCCACTGGCCTTCATAACATAATGTATTTATATCTGACCTATATTATGTCTCTTGTCCCCTCTTACATCCCTCCTAATCTTTCTTTCTTTTTCTCCCTCTCCTTGACTCCTCTCTCCTCTTATCACACTACTTTATTACTTCCTCTCACACCATGCTGCAGGCTGTAAGGGTCCCAGTAGGAGCAGCAGCGACCCAGCACAACCTGAACGACCTAATCGTGATCCACAGCATCCCCCTGCAGCAGAGGAACCTTGGTGTGCTGGAAAGAAACCAGTATGGACACATTTTACTCTTCCGAGCATTGGTGCCAAAATGGAAAAATAAAAGCAAAATCAATGACACCTCCGCCCACACATTTGTGTATCCGTAATATGTGATTTTTAAACCTCCAATGGGAATGAAAGAGGCACAGACATCTTGTGGTCCTTGTTTTTACATTTACAGACAAACGCATTATAGAGAGACATAGCCTCACTCATGCCATGTTTTTGTCCCTGGTCCTAACACCTTGTTTGGCAGAGGACACAGCCAGTTGGCAGCAGGTGGAAATGCACCATTCAGTGATTATGCTCCACTCTCTCTCCTCGCCACACAGGGAGCCAGAAGAGCGGGTGTCTCTCAGACCAGCCTCCAGCGTGGTCCCCTCCAGCAAACCGTGCCCTCGCAGAGCCCTGGAGCAGAGCTCCTCCTCGCTGTCCCGCCCGGCACAGTCTGCCCGACGAAGAAACCCTCCGCCCCGAACCCTCCTGCCGCTGGTTCCCAGTCTGAGTCCGTCCTGTGCAGCGGGATCCATGGATGACGTCGTCCGTGGGACACGTCTGTGAGTTCAATCTTTGGGTGGCACAAGGCTAGCTGTTTCTCCCTGATTCTAGCCTTTATGCTAAGCTAAGCAAACGTTCTCCTGGCTCCGGCTTCATATTTAACAGACATATATGAAAGTGGGATCATCTACATTTTTTCTCTTCACGTCTGCTCTTTATTCTAAAAGTATCTACGCTATCACATAAAGTAAAATTCTACCTTTGACTTTCATTCTCACACCTAAGCTGTGAATTTCCGCAACTCCCACGGCCTTTTCAGAAGGAAGTACATGTTAGCGCCATAGATGCACCACAGAACAATCTATCTGCACTTACTGTCCGTGTGTGTCTGTGTGTGTGTGTGTGTGTGTGTGTGTGTGTCTTCTTCCACAGACCCACAGCCAGCAACTGCCTGACGTCTCCCTTGTTGCTTCTGAGCAGGAACACACTGCTTCCCCCCATCATCAGCGGAGACCCAGAGTCATCTCACTCGGGGCAGCAGTGCAAACCTGCACAGGTGAACCACAACTACTCCGACAATGGAAAGCTTGTTACAGCACCTGAGCAGACACACAGATCAAAGGAAGCTGAGAAACAATTATATTGTAGCTTCTATTAAATACATAAGTCATTTTTTTTTCCTGACCAGCGTCTCAGAGGCCCGTCCAGCCGCGCCCACAGTGCTATAAATGACGAAGCTGGCAGCTTAATACCGAGGGATCGTCACCACCTGCTGGACGTCTTCTCTCGGCCCAACACCACTCACACATACAGGGTGAGAGGCTCTTTATCGTCACATATCACACGTCCTGCATACACATATGGCGTATTATCACAGGTGGCAGCCCAATGATTCTGTGTATCTCTCTGGAGAGAGGTTTTCTTTTTTTTAACCCATTAGGTTTAGGTCTTAAAAGTAATGAGTTGGCAAATGTGGCGATGTTTGAGTATAGGAGACAATGTGTTTGACCCCTGTTTTTTTTTTTTTTTCAGTCCGACACTCCTTACCGTCGTTCCTTCACAGTGTTGGACAACATCGGGCAGGGGCGGCCGGGCAGAGCCTCCGTAGCCACAGGTCAGAAATTCAACTTCAATAGTTGCGTATGAAAACATAAAAATGCTCCTGGAAAAGGGATGTCGTATACCATGAACAGTGGCCCCCAAATATATATATATATATATATACGTATATATATATATATGTTGTATATAAATGTCTATCCCCTGGTTGGGAATCACTGATACTGTACACTGAGACCACTACTTTTCATTTGCCTGTACTTGTACTGCACATACCCAGATATGGATCTCGTAGTACATCAGTTATTCACTTACGCATTAATTAATTTATTCATTCATTCCACCAGACTCTCTTGGTATCGGTGTGACGGGCATCAGTATGGGCATCAGCAGCTCATCTTTCTTGGACTCGTTTCCCCACCACCCCTTGGGACACTTGCCCATCAAAGACGAAGAGGAGCCAGACCCACAAGCCCCCGTCCCAGGTCAGTGGATTAAAGCACTGATGAATCTCTTCCAGACCGAATACACTATGAATGAAAGAGGCTGCAGCAGCTGGCTTCAAGTAAGCTGTACCTGCTGGTAGGATGATTTAAGTCAGTATCTTTATTATTTGTCGTCCTTCTTTCCCACAGCGACACCGGTGCCTGTGTCAGTCCCACCTCGGTCTTACACCAGAGGAAGCATCCCGACCAGGGCCGGCAGACCTGGCTTGTAGTTCGCCTCCGAACCCTTCAGCCATTCAATCTGTATTCACTCCAACAAAGTGCAGCATCTGTGCCCTTCCTTTTTTTTTTTTTTTTTTCATATTATGCTGCTTTTGGTTAAGGGCCTATTTTTGTATTTCAGAAATCAGCTCATGTGGCTGTCTGGTGGAATGAATGAGTAACTCCGTTGTCATGTACAGTACGAGCTGTATGTGTGGACATTTGTACGTATGGTCTGAATGTGTATATATATATATATATATATATTTATGTGAATGTACAGTATATTATCCTCCACAGTGTGTTGTTGTGCTGGTAAATGACTATGCAGGGAATAACACATCCACCCAGACGGGGATGGAGAGGATGAAAAGCACTTTCTTTCCTCTCTGATGCTACATCAGGGAGTTCGGTACTGTATCTTTTATAAGGACACAATTGTCAACTCACTTTAAAATCATATTAATCAGAATATGGTGGCTGAAAATCTCTGTAGCCCACGTGCTTTCACATCTATACCTCAAGATAAATGTAGGAATAGAAGAACCTGCAAATAACTAATTCATCATGTCTGTACAAATGAATATTTAAGGTACATTTTGCTTATTACCTGAACAAAGCCATGTGGGGATGCTTTGACAGGGAACATCAGGGTAGTTCTCCCTTCATTCGTTAATGAAATATAGTCTGACAGCCATGCGACACAGGTGACAAAGCTTGAAAATCAAAGCTCATCTTCGATGCATTTTCTTTTATACAAAAAATATTAAAAACCGGAGTACTGACAAAGTATATAAATATGAGTTCATTCATTTTTTATTAAGACTGACAAAAAAAAAAAAAAACAAGAAATAAAAGATACATTTACATTTTGAGAAGCGTCACATGAAAAGCTCGTGAGGCCGACAAAGAGAGCAGCTCGACAAACGCAGCTCATACATCGAATGCTCTTATTAATCTAAACGTTATTTTTTAAGAAGTGCCACTATTTATATACACTGTATCTGCTATAACCAGAGCCTCAACGCTTCTCACTTTTTCCCTCTTTTTCCTTTTTGGGGCCCACTTTTTTTGGAGTATTTTGCTTCCAGGTCAGAGAGGAAACTCTGCTCTCTGGACTTCTGTTTTTGCTGGAAAATAAGAATGAAAGGATGTGTTTTTTTTTTTTAGAGAGGGAAACACAAACAACTCCCCGAACAACTTCATACGTGTGCATTCGTTACCTTAAGCATCATGACAAGACTGTCATCCTCATCACCGAGCCCCATCTCTTTCTGCATTTCTTCTGCTTCCTGTCGCTCCCTATTGGCCTGGAAGGTTAATTGCAATCAACATCACGGACATACGTAGAAAAGTGTAAACAGTGAGAGAATATCTAGAAAAACAAATACAATATAAGCTGTGATGATTTCATGGCTTTAACCCCAAACACATTGCTCACCCTCTTCCTGCGAGCCCTCCTCTTCTTGTCGCTCTCCTTCGTAAACGCCGGAAACGCGGTGACTTCTCCGCCCTCGATAGCAGCCTGGATGATACCGCAGAGCCTTGGCTCATCTTCCTGGGAGCAGCACATTGCCGAAGCTGTGATTGTGTCCATGTTCCCCTGGTGCTGCTCGTACAGCTGGATCACATCCTGCCGCTCCTCTTCAGAGCCCTTATATTTATTCTCAAACTCGAGGATGTCCTTCACCGTAATCTGGGAGAAGGATGCAAGTCACGTTTACAACAAAGTAAACACCCGATGTGCTCCGTTACCTTGGGGAAGAGCAGTCTCCAGTAGTCCTCCCAGCAGCGGTCTTGACTCAGGACATCAGACTCTTCATCTACCGTCCCCTGCTCATCGTACACAGCTCTTTGCTCCTTGTCGTTCAGCACCGCATACAGCTGTCCCAACACCTGGAGGGGGAAAGGGCGAGATACACAGATTTACACACATCTGCAGGCCTCAACAGAAAGTATGGTATGTAATCATAATATATAATAAAATAGAATGTAGTGATGCATTGACCCGTGTGTGTATATATTTGATCTATATTGTGTTTAAGTGATACGACAAAACAGTATGGGACATGGAAAATTCCTCCATAGTCTGATTTTGCCAATTGTGGGCAATTAATGAGCAGGTATATTTACCTGACATTATTGGATTAACAGGATTGTCAATGCTATGTAGTACAATCTGTCAGGTATTTAATTAACTAGACAAAACAATCCACAGACACTTGCACTTGTAATTATCTGATCTATACAGTTTGGGGAAACTGTAGTAAATAGAGTTTACTCACTGTTGTACTTAGCTAGCTGTGTTAGTTGTGCTAGCTAACGGTAGCTCGTTAAGCTAGCTTGTGTTCATTGCGTGTCTAACAGCCAACAACGAGAGTTCACCTGGAATTTCTCCGTGGCCAGCGGGTCTTCGGGAGCCCGGTCCGGGTGCACTTTCAGCGAAACTTTGTAGTAGCTCCTCCGGACCTCAGTCTCGGTCGCCTCTTTGTTGACGGCCAGCACCTCGTACAGGTTTGAAGTGTTGAAGAGCTCGTGGCAGCGCTCGAGCAAACCCATCCCGACAGCTTCACCGTTACTCTGGTAAAGTATTTCTTTTTAAAGTTTAGATTTGTGGCTAAATATCCAGAAGTTAAGTAAGGTGTCTTCCCCTGCTTTCGCTTTGTTTGCGATATATATTTCGCGCGCTGGCCTGTCTCGTACATCCGTGCGTCCCGGCGACGTGCTGACGTAACAAGAACGAACGCCTCTTATTGGTTCCTATTATCGATGTCGTCAGACTACGTAATAATATATATATAATAGAATATGTCGTCTTTTACCTTTTCGTACCTTCTTTTAGATATTATTTAAACGTATATAAACACCGTGTTGATTTATTGTGCCGCCAATATCTTTACTGTTTATGTTGATTTCATGGAGTTATAAAGTGACACTAAATGTGAATAGTAGTGTGAATATGTTTGAGGTAATATTTGATTTGTCTTTTGCAGCCTAGGGTTGCTTGGTAAATATAAATAAGGAATTACTTGACAGCAAAAAGACAGTTTTGTCTTGAAGAAAGAGAAATACTTACAATGCAGGTTCAAGCAACAGAGGAAATAGTATTTAAGTTACCCTGTAATACATTTTACAACCTGGGTCTTTTCAATGCAACCCCATCTAGTTTCCAAAATAAACACATTTAATCAATACAAAAAAATGAATTTAATATCACATATTAATATGGCACTGAGCTGCACAAGGCTTCATCTACTACAGTAAAAGTGAAAGCTATCTGAAAACAATTTGGCAGCAAAGGAAATCTAATTTGACAGTCCAGTTTCCATACATGCATCACTCAGTCAAGAATGTACAGATACCCTAGTATTTATTGGTGCGTTTGAAGCAGCACAAGAATACATCAAAGACAATGAGGCAAGTCACTAAGTATTTTCTCACTGCTTCATGCGAAAGCAGAACACAAAGATACACACTGACTTTGAACTAAGCATCTGTAGATTGCGCCCATCTGTGTTTATAAGCCTGTACAATATGCAGTACTGGAGATATACACTGCAAAAGC
>NW_022280033.1:5966333-5987556 GCF_004355925.1 Anarrhichthys ocellatus | reverse complement strand
GTTATCCAATTATTGCCCCATCTGTTTCTGTTGCATATTTGGCACAGTCTCTGTTGTTGTTTTTGTATTGACTTTTGTTTTGTCATCACAAACCTCCTCTGTCCTTTGTACTCCGACACAAAAATAAGCACTTGGACAACTGGCACATCATCATCATGATCAACAATGAAAAACAAAATGACAAAAAGAACAAGAGCTGTATTGTAAATGTTATGAACATCTGCTGGTGTGCAAATCCTTCTCATACGCTTCCCATCCACTCGCGAGTGGAGTTTGAACAAAAACCATTGCTCCTCCTGGGGGAATATGTCCTTGTTATGGTAACAGTCTCTCCACAACAGTCAAATGGCTTCGTTCGCATGGTCAGTCTTTTTCAGCATGTCCATGGCCGATGCATTTTCCCCTAAACTGGGACAGTCTAAAAACCTCCTGTGGGGGGCGGCAACTCAGCATTCCTTTCTGGTCTTCACCATCTTACTGGCGTACTTGATCGGGATCCCCCAGCGTCTCATTAGATAGACATCAAACACATAGGCCATCCCTGGCTCCAGGCCCCCGATCACAGCTGTAGTGACGGCCCGCCGAGGATTCAGCTCCTGGAAATACTTGCAGAGAACCCTCTCGGTGTCAGAGCGGGACTCTGGTCCCAGACAGGGCGCAGTCAGAGCTGATGCTCCCCCTGCCTCTGCTTCACGCTCCCCCAGCTTTCTGTGGTACACGCAGTACAGACTTCTTTCTTCTGTGCCCATCCACGCCAGAGTGACACTGTTGCAACCGCGCAACCGGTTGAAGGATTTGATCTGCAAGGTGGAGGGCAGAGATGGGAACCCTCTGCGGTGGTACGCTGAGGAGGTCTGCATTTTGACCGAGGCCATCAGACCTCCTGGTAGAGCCGGGTCTGTGGTCGTTCCTTCTCTCTCCAAGTGGATGAGATAGGACGGACCTCCCTGGAGCCAAATGTGCACTAAATCTCCCCCCACGGGCTGTGACGTCAAAACCTGGCCTTTACTGGACACGGTGGCCTTGACCTTTTCACCTCCGCTGCAGCTCTGCAAGGTGAGGAGGCCACTCTGCTGCGAGCCGCGAGGACGGAAACTGAAGAACTGCTCTGAGTTGGAGGCTCTGTCGCGGAAGTTCACCCACCTCAGCTCCCCTTCTCTCAGAGCGACGACAGCCGCCCGGGCCTCCTCGTGCGTTCGAGCAAGCGTCCCCTTGTAGGCCGCGCTGGTCCCGTTCAGCCTGTCGATCATAAAGACGTCAAAGTAATAGCGGGTGTCAGGCAGGAGCTCGGAGACGGTGCAAACGCTCTCTGTCCCCTGACACGCACACTGGAGATCAGCATATTCATCAGTGAGGGAGGAAGGTGGACTCTGGGGTTCAGGATAAGAGTCCCACTGCTGCCACCACCACTCTTTCAGAATCGGCCACACTGTCACTCTCCTCCTCTTCTCCTTCTGTTCTTCTTTCTGTTCTTTCTTTTTTCCCATGCCCTCTTGTGCGGCACAAAGACTGGGGTAGTTTCGCTGAGAGTTGACAAGGACACAGTAGTCGTAGCTCTTCTGCGTCTGCGGGAGGCTGGTTACGGAGGCACTGGGCGCCCAGCTGAGGGTGACGCTGGTCATGCCTACACCTAACGTGTGGACTCTGGGGTCAGCTGGGAGGAGAGGGAAGGCACCTGAGGGCCCCAGGCCTTCATGGAAGTACACTGTAGCTCTGGTGTTCTGCTCTTTGGAGCGCAGCCTCAGGATGTAGATGGAAGCCTGGGGAAAGGAAGGACCCCTGTAGGTGTTTACTGCATTGCCTGTGAAGCTGTGCATTTTCTCCTCAATCCCAGGAGCTCGCCACCACACCTCGGGCATACTCTTTTTGGTGCTCCCTGAGAGGAAAGAGAGATAAAATGAAAAGATGTTACTACACATCTAAATGATCAATATGTTGTTGCTCATCGCTACTCTGTTTCGATGTTTGACCTTTCGCTGTGCATCTGATGAAGAGGGAAGCTTTTGTGACTTCACAATTTGTTTGAAAACCAATCATGGTCCAATATGGAACTTACACGAGTGTGATGTGGAGACCTGTTGCCTCTGGTGCACATACACTGAGAATGGACTTTTTAGTGAAGTAGCAGATATACAGTATATTATCCAGTAGTTCAACTTTTAAAACAATACTTGTAACACCAGTTTAGAAAAAAGTTGGAGAAAGAATTGTGAATCATTGCAATCGTAATTGAACAGACAAAGCACAGAAATTCTCTCTCTGCTTTGTTTCCTGGTGTGTGAACACGGTTATACTTGTGTACAAGCACACACTGTATTTCACCTTTTATATGATTCTGGGGGTTGCGTGGCACATTAAGCTTTGCAAATTGCAAAAAAACAAGAACAACAAACAAAGCGCACCGAACCTGACTGATATAAAGAAAACCCTAACACCTCATAAATGAACAAATACATAAATACAATGTTAAATGCCACTTCAAAAATGGTTGCACATTTTTTCCATTCATACCTAAAGTCATTTTCCTTTTGAAGTACACACTCTTCACTTGAACGACGCAACCGTCAAATAAACCTGAAAAAAACCCGTCACCACTCGTGTCCACTGTTCAGCGCTTCTCGAGATGAGAAATTGCTTCTCAAATGAGACCAAATGTTACAAAATCAAAGTGAATAATTCAGGCTGGTGACGGGGACCCACGAACCCACTGTCTGAATCATTCATGTGTCATCTTATAACTTCATAACGTTATTTCACCAAGCAGAGAAGCCTTTTTAGTTAACCTGGAAAAAGTGTTCATGGAACACTCTGAGGTATATTTTCTTTTCCAGAAATCTGCACCTATTTAGCTTATTAGTTTTAAGCCTTTTTGTAATTCTCTTGCTCTATAGAATGTTTTAATTTCCTGAGTTTATTTGATTTGTTTGGTTGGCTGGTTTGCGAAGCACGAAATATTTCAGACCAAGAGCTCAATTTCATTTTCATTGTTTATTCAATGTTTTATGAGATTTTCAAATCCAAATCCAAAGCTTTATATAACATTTGTGTCAGTGTGACAATCAGATATGATCACACTCACTGTATCTGTCGTGGTTAGAGATAGCGGTTGGCATTTAGAATAAATATATAGCATTTATGGTGCTTTGAACTTAAACAAACTGCAATGTGCTGATAAGATGATAAATAAAAAGTCTTATACCTGAGTAGTTGGGACAAAGAAATTTGGAGACAATCGCAGGTTGAAAAATAAAGGCCTCAGCTGTTGTTTATTGGTCTATAAATGTTATTACAGCGGTGGTAAAGTAAAGCTATGACCTCCAGGCTGCAAACACGGGACAGATGCTAAACCCATATAAGACCTTTAATAGTTTGATCATCATATATCTACTGTTCTACAACTTCTTCCAAAAAGAAAACTCTCTTCTACAAACACAAAGTAAAGTAAGATTAGAGTCTTTGCTCTCCACTGAATCCCTATCTCTTATGATAACATCTAATTGATTGTCTTGGCTGAGCCAGATGCGGTGGTGATCTTCAGGCTGAAGCGGGTGTCTGGAGGTGCAGGTTGTGGTCTTACTGTTCACTCACACTGCAGGCTCTTGTGGGGTTTGTCCTTCAGGGTGCGGGCTGCCAAGCTCCATTCGATGGGGAGCTCACAGGGGCTGACAGTCACCGACATGGCCGGGGCCTTCTGCTTCAGTGTGAAGTATAGCCTGTGGAGAAACACCAAAGATAACCGCAGAGAAGTAGTTTGATTCATCTCAGGGAATGTCAAAAAGATAACATCCTGTTTCAATTCAGCTGCGAGGTGATGGATGAGAAGACAAGATATCTCTCCACTGCATACTGTGCAACGTTCTGTCATTTTTGTTGGATGATTTTTGCAGATACGGTGAGCTGGTTAGCATTTTCTTTTTCCAAAAGCTTGAAAATTTCACCGCGGCAGCTGTTGCCAGTCGCCGTCTTTCCATTTGCCTACATGCTGATCAGTCATTTGATAGCGGATCAGGAGAGGTGACCTGGGGATCAGACGATAAGGCCGCATTGACAGTTTCAGATGGATATCTGCCTGTTTGCTGTAACTATCTGGGATCGTGCTTTGCATCGAAACTATTGTGTCCCTTATTGTGATCAGATGTTATTGCGCGTTTGGATTACAGATTTGCATTTTAGATGGCAGTTAAAGGACATTTAACAGTCCTGCTGTGGTGGTCGGGTCTTATTTTGATTCGAATAATCACCGTTGTTAACTCACGAGTCAGTGTTGAACTGCTCTCCTCCACAAAGGACGCCTGAATAGGAAGTCTGTCTCTTTTTAACTCAAACAGTTATCTAACATGTCATTTCTTCACAGCTAGTTACCTTTCATGAAATGAATAAGCAACTGCCCGGTTCTTTGTTTGTAAACATTAGTTGTCCGTCCTTACAAACATCATTATTTATGATTCTGTGCAGATGGTGGTCGGTTTCCAAACAGATGTGCGAGACCGTCATTCTCAAGGGCGCTCTGCAGCTTATTTAATAGAGTGATTACTTTCAGTGTTTTCCCTCCATTATTTGCCGTGTGGCTCTGCATCACTGCACCGGTGGACAGACTGCAGCACAAGGGGAGATGCACTTCGCAATTTTTCAGCTCCCAGTTTCAGAAAGCAGGCGCTGGCACTGTTGTGTAGGGTTCAGGCCAAATGGGCTCCACTTCCTCTCCCTCTCGCTACAGTGGTGCTGGAATCAGCCACCGCCTCCATTAAGGTGATTGGTGGATGGCTGGTGACTTGTTATTGAAGTGGAAACAAGGGCGCATGTGATTAGCAGGCCTCAAGATTTATTCATAAGCCCTTAATGAACTGCAAACGAGGGAAAATCTTCACTTTTTATAACTGTTTAGTGCGGTCTTGAGGTTCAAAAACATCTTTGCTGTCAGTCACAGCAATGGTGGACAGTACATCAGTCATTCAGAGGGAAAATGTTCAATGTTTTACTTTTCATTTGATAACTTACTTTACTTAGATTCTGATTAATAATACAAAATATAATCAACAAGTAAACTATGATGTATTAGGATAAGATAAGATACAAATGTATCAACATTGACAGTTTTCTGAACAGACTAGATCCAACTAGACCACCTGCGTACTGCCTCTGTCCCTCTGTTCACCTACCTGCGAGTGCGTCCTTTGGGGAGAGTAACAGAGGTGATCTTTCCCTCTGGGAACCACGTCGTCGGGCGAAGTGGCACCTCGTTCTCAGGTGCCAGGGCGGAGTGCACCTGGGGCCACGGAGAGCCACAAAACAGAGCCAAAGCTGCACCGAGACACCAGGACAAGGACATGAGTGCCATCGCTGCTTCTTGCTGTCTTGTTTCTTTCGCTCTTTGACTTTCCTCAGTCACCACGTCTTGGATATCTCTCCCGGGCTCTGAGAACACATGGTGGAAAGGTCAAGGTCAAGGACATCAATCAGAGCCCATCAGCAACACACACACACACACACACACACACAGTAAAGCACTCAAACACACTTTCTACTGTACTATTCATACACTAAAGAGCTGTAGCGGCTGCTGATGATTCATTGATATGAAGAAACATCCTATCCTATTCAGACAGAATTATTCATGCAGAGGAATAGAAATTGCAATGCTATATTACTCTGGGATGTGTGTGTGCGTGTGTGTGTGTGTGTGTGCGTGTGTGTGTGCATAGCACAGTGTGAAACCCACTGTAAAAAGGATACTTTTCAAAGTGTGAAAGTGGGTTTATAATCACTCTAAAGTCATTGCCTTTACATCGACATTTCTATTTTTAGTCGGTGGAGTTCAAATGAGTCTGTTCTCCAAATATCTTTCATCGTGGGTCTCAGCAGCCATTTTATCAGGAGAAAAGTGACGCCATGCTGATGTGGAGCGAGGTGCACAAACAACACCTGGAGGTGCTCAGATGCAGTCAGATCCAATCAGCATGAAACGCCTAACAAGAGCTAGTATGGTTCTGTATCTGTATCTTCTCTATCTTTTATTCTATTTATTTCACACCCTTTTACTGTTTTTCTTTCTCCTGGTTTTTTTTCATGTGTATATTTATATATGGGTGTGTGATTGTGTGTGTGGCTGGGATTTAGTGATAGTAGATAGGATGATTACAGGTCTCACTGTTCCTCTTTCCCCCCAGAGAAAACACATTTGTTCAAAGTCACAGAGTCTTCACAAACACACTCCCCGCCTTCCTCTAACAAGGTGCATTATGTCAGTGCTGTGCCCTATAGATCAGATGACAATCACAGTGGAACCATGCATGGAGGCGGCTAGACGGTACATCTGAGTCTTTCGGGCCCCGGGACGCGCAGAGATCCAAACTCACAAACCGTCGCACAGCTACAAAGTCGCACAGAGGCGCCTGCTCATTATCCTTGCAAAGAAAGAGTGGGGAGGGAGTGAACGACCCATAAAGCTTTAACTGAGAGACATGCAGCGGGAGAGAGGCAGATTGAAATGGGAGGGGAGGGAGGGAGGGGAGGAAGGGGAGGCTGAGGAAGAGAAGGCTGTGGAAATGGAGAGCAAGAAGAGGAGGATGTTGGATCAGTAATTAGAGGGAATGAGACGGAGGAAGGAAAAGAGGAGAAAGTGCAACTGGAAAAGAGAAGATTGGAATCAGAGGGGGAGAAAAAAAACAACCCATGCAACAAGGTCGCAATGAATTTGTGACGGTGTTTTAGCCAGACACATGAAGCTGATTGGTGTTTACTTTAGCCCCCATGTCGAATGTGTCTAATGTGTCACATGTTGCCAGACGGCTGCACAACCTCACACTCCCCCTCATTCAGTCTTGATAAAAATGAAGAAAAAAAGCTTGGCGGGCTTGTTTCTTCAAAACGCAGCCGCTGATGAAATATGCATACGGCTCCTCAGCAAATTATGGCCAATTGAATTTTCATAAGGCAAAAAGGCTGGGTCTTACAGAGAGAGGGAGCTTAGTGAACTTAACCACCGCCCTCTATAAATAAATACACACTCCCCTTTAAACACAGGAGCTCATGACTTTGATGGTCCCGCTCACTCTCTGTTCTTTTTTTTTTTCCTCTTTTAGATGAGTTTCCCTCTTTCCAATATGTGTATCCCAGACTGTCGACCTACTGCATAAATACTGTTTGGGTTTTAATGAAAGATATTTCATCCCTGCTCTGTTTGTCTTTTTTCTTTCTCTCCCTCTCTGCCCTTCTTTTACTGCCTGCTTTTCACTTCGTTTGACCCCCTCATTTAGAAGTTGATGCAGGCTCAGTTTCAGAGGTACAGGTTGAGTGCTGTGTGCTATCTGTCTGCACATTGTATCCACTATCTTCTATCTCCCTGTGCTCTGGCAGGACCATCTGCCTTCTGTTATCTGTGGGCAGGGACAGATTAAATGGCATGGGGTGGTCCCTGCAGGATCCGTTGTCCCCCCCCCCAAACTACTACGAGCAAAGAACCGGCCTGCGGTTCATGGTGGGGGTTGACGAGATGATGGCAGGGAAAAATGCAATGACCATGGAACTTGATATGATTTTACGGCTGATTTTCTACCGCGCTGCATCTACATTTGAATATTTTAACCCTTCTCCTGTCTTCTTTACTTTCATTGTCCCTTTGTGCCTGCATCTCTCACACTTTGGTACAGCTTCGTGCCCTTTCTCGATGCATACTTTATGACTGCTCTTTCTCTGTGATCACTGACCCACTCCACAGTCATACTTTTCCTTTCAAATGACAAGAGAATCGTTGGTAGTCGAGAGAGAAAAGACAGACACAGTCAACAATAAAATACACATAACAGATGAGCACAGCCTTTAAAACATGCTGTCAAGATGAAAACGATCCTGCAACAAATGAAAAGTGCCCCGCATCTGTCTCAGCTTTTTTTTAAAACCCTCCATAGCCACACACACACACACACACACACACACATACACACACGCATACACACTCACACACAAAGAACTGATCCAAAGAACAAGTTGCTGACTTAAATATCCAGTTGAAAGATGAGACGCTGACACACACACACACTCATGTTCTGCAAGGACAACAACATGCATGCATCCTTACCTTCTCTCAGTGCACGCTCTCCCTCTCCTGCGCAGGAAGTGAAGGATGGGATCAAATGAGAGAGGGAGCGAGGATGGAGGAGGAGGAGGAGGAGGAGAAGGGGATGAGAGCCGGTTGCGAAGAGAGGAGGAGCGACAGCAGGTTGCTGTTGGGTGTTCTTCTGACTCCGTCTCCCATGGGGTGCTGCTCACTCCCGACTTCAGGAGGTGTCTCCTCAGGGCTCAGGTGTCCCTTCGGGGCTGTCCCAGCACTGGTGCGGTGCAAGGCTCCCCAGATACTCCCCTCACTCTCTGTCTGTCAGTCCTTCACACGTGGAGGCTTGTCCTGCTAAACACTGTGTGAATGTCATCCGGTCACTGGAGCCTGTGTCCCTCTCTTCTCTTCTCTTCTAGTTTTCCTTCCGTCACTGTTTTTTCCACCTCCTTTTCTTTTCACTTGTTCTCTCTGTTTACCTCCTCTGGTGGTTTTTCAGAGCTCACTTGCAATTCAAATGGGCTCATGTGTGTGTGTGTGTGTGTGTTTGTGTATCTGTATGTGCAATCTGAGAGTGAGGGAGTGAGTGGGTGAGTGTGAGGGGGCTGGCGGTGAGGTCGCTGAATGGGGGTGGTGATGAGGAGAGAGAGAGAGAGAGAGAGAGGGAGATGTGATGAGAGAGAGAGAGAGAGAGAGAGAGAGAGAGAGGGAGGTAGAGAGAGAGTTGTCAAGAGCAGTATAGGGAAAGGGGAGGTGATGTAAAAGTTAAATAGCCTACATTAACCATTCTCTGGCTGATAACTTCTGCAGGAGAGGGCTTCAGACAGCATGTTGGAGGTTACACTGTCCTTGTGCCCTTATCGATTGTTCAATCAGGTGCTTAGACTGTTTATGTGGAAGGACAGCCTATCAGAGGCTTAATGGATTTATGCAAATATGTATTGTGCTTGAATTAAAAACGACACAAAGTCAAATAAAAAGAGTCAAATTGAACTTTCTACATGTTTCAAACAGCGCTGCGGCAACATAAAACATATTTTAGCCTTCATCTTTTTCCATTTAATGAATACATTAGAAAATAATTTTAAAAAGTATGTAGATAACAAATAAAAAAAAAGTAAAAGAGGATGCTCAATCATCATTACATAGTTGGATACTAATGATTTGATGACTTATCTCATATCATTTTTTATAGTGCGTCATGCTACTCAGAGCTCAAATATAAATTTAGCTACAAATTTGAGCCACATTAAAAATGTATTTGTCAAATGTGAGTAACATCTCTTTGGGATTTCAGTGGATTTTACGGTGCATGTAGTGTTGAATAAATTTAGGGATCAGGTCTTCAAGTTTACAAAAATTTGAGTACATTGCAGCAAAATGCTATACTTACATATCACCATACATAATTTGATAAAAAACTAAACACTAAACTAGAATACATAATTCTCATTTACTATTCATGTTTACCTGCTTGCATACAATGTTAATTACATCCTAAAGCCATACTTAAACTAAGTTTAAATAGTTAAATTCTTCTGCAAAATTCTGCAAAAGGATCAATACTGTACATCTCTCACATCTGTACTGTGAAGCTGGAGCCAGATAATGCTATAGCTTAGCTTAGCATGTAGACCAGAAACAGGCATAAACAGTTAGCCTGTCTCTGTCTTAATGTAACAAAATCCACCACTAATTACCACATAATCTCTTGTTTGTTTAATCACTACAAAACCAAAGTAGAGTAAAAATATCTGGGGGTTATGCGCGAGACAATTTCTTGGCAGGTTGTGAGAGTGCCATGCTAGTTGTTTCTGTACATAGGAGAAGTTTGCCTTCAGGGCTTTTTGTCAGAAAGAGTTTATTTTGACTGAAACCATGATGCTTTCCTCAACCTAATGATAGATTTAATGCGTAAACCTACGGAGAGTTCTGCTCCCATGTGCGTTGTTTCCCCCTGTTTCTAGTCTTTGAGCTGGTTAGCTTAGCTTAGCTAATAGCTTATTTGCTGTACAGACGATCCCTTTAAACAATACATCTCCTCACTTTCTCTCTCTCTGCATATTTTATTGTATCTAAGTCTTGTCTTGATTTCATACTAGCATTTGCTAGTCTGCTTTGTAGATTGTATTTTCTGCCTGAGGCTAGGTTTCAGAGTGCATCTTAAAGACTGTAGAGTTGAAATAAAAACATCTGTGCATCTGCATGTTATAGTGAGGGCACAATGTATTGAACTGGACAAAGACTACCTATAAAGTCCGTATATGCACATCCATATCGAAGGCTTGAGGTCCTCCACCTATAGGCCGAGTGTAGACCTCAGAGGATTGGGAGCATTCATATCAGTAGCTCTCCAACCCCAGCAGCCCTCTCATCTCCACACAATGGCGGGCCTCATGTACGGCTCTCGGTCTCTCCTGAGCTCTTTAATCAATATCATTAGGAAAATAGAAAGAGGCTCGCCACATTGTGTGCTAACTCCCCCCCTCTCCCATTCTGGGATGGGGCCTTTTCTCACTCATTCAGCAGGTACTTCAGTGTAGGACTATTGAGGTCGCTCTGAATGGGACCCACTCCACCCTGAGGGAATATTGTCTGACCGGAGGTTAAAATCGGATAGACCCCCTCGCTCCCTTCCTCTCTTTCTCTGTCCTCAACATTACTTCAAAGAAGAGTAAAAAAAATGTGGCACATGAGCGCTATTAATAACTGTATCACAACTGGTATATATATATATATATATATATATTTTGAGTGAGGACCCTTTGCTGGACTCTCTTTCAAAGCCACCAGTCTGTATCCCTCTCCGTTCACTGGCCCACTTTGCAGTCCCTAAGAAGTTCTGAAAGTCGGCAATCTGGCAGAGAATGATACGGCGGCTGCTTTTGAAGATTGGATGGTGATTAACCTTCGAGAGATTACTGCACACGTACAACTTTGTGTATGAGCTGCGTTCTAACAACTTTTATCCAGTTTTTCTTGTGATTTGAGAAACATATTGTAGTCAGACTTCGGACATCTGTCGGACATCTGTCGGACATCTGTCAGACCTGGAATGGATGCACAAGCTTGGGTGACACACACTCACAAGCTCTCACACACTTCCTCTTTCTCTCTGTTTCACCGCCATCGTGACTGGCCTGAATATTTCTTTTGATCCGCACAGCTCCTCTCCTCTTGTGTTGCCGTTTAAATAATTGATCGACATACAGTCGCCGGACAAACTCCATACGCAGATAAAGAGAGCGACAGAAAGTGAGAGTTAAAATTTCATTTGGCATAATTGCAAGAAAAGAAACTGCAAAACTGGCCTTTTCATCTATTATGGATGTCTGCTTACAAGCCATGCATAATGCAAGCGGGGCCTTCTTTATGACAACCATGTATTAAATATCATGTTCTTGGGGTCGGGGGGGTCTCGGGCTGCGTGCTTTCACTGCCACAGTTAGTAGGCTTTAGCACTGAGTAATAGCTTACATGGACAGTGGTGTACAAGCAAAGAGAGAAAGGGTGACTGACAGTGAGAGGAAGCGATAATGAGAAATTGACAGAGTGAGATGAGATGAAAGGGGGGGACATGAGGGAGGGTGTGCTAGCTGATAACGGGTTAACAGGAATCCTTATTTTTAACAACATGTCATCACCAGTCGCCCATCTGCTCCTGTGCTGTCAGAGTCCCTTGGGCAGGGAGGGAGAGAGAGAGAGAGAGAGAGAGAGAGAGAGAGAGAGAGAGAGAGAGAATGATGCAAGCCAGCCATCACAGATCAGATCTCTGATCAGCACCAAAAGGAGGAGGAGGGGAGAGAACAAGGTTAGAGAGGTGGGTGGCACACAGATATGTCTCTGCTCTAATATCCAAATGGGGTGTGACATGTGAGGAGGTGAACGGTGTGTGCGTGTGTGTGTGTGTGTGTGTGTGACAGGAAGGCACGGTAGGATTAGATGGATCAATCTACAACTGCCCTCCCTGTGTTTGGATGGGGGGATGGAAGGAGGTGGAGATGGTGGTCCAGAGGTAATGAGAGGGAATCTATTAGCACATGGAGGGGGGTATGAAGACACACAAAGAAAGGAGGAGGAGGTGGTGTGTATAGACTATGCTGGACCTCCAGGGGTGGCCCCAACAGCTCGTTTTATTTATTTTTTGGGATAAAGGAAGTAGTTCCTTGGGGAAGAAAGGAGCGATTGAGGAGAGATGTTAGCTGGTGGAGGTAGCGGGGGCACAGACTTTGTATTTTTACACAGAGGAGGGACAGCACCAACAGCTTGCCGTTCCGCAGGTCACTCATCATTAGCAAATAAAGTTCCACGTCAGTTAATCTCTCTGCTTTCACTCTTTCTTCTCGCCTTGTTTTTCTCCCAGTGTAGACTTGTTTTCCCTCCCTATGCCAAGACGAACTGCAGCCCTCCAGTGGTGCACTGCACTTCATCAAAAGTTTTTGAGTGAAAATCCGATGGAATGAAAACATCTTGTTTTGATATTCATGATGATGCACTTTCTTTCTGCACGACATGTAGAGCAAGCAGTCCTCGGTCCTCGTTTGCCTTGCGTCTGCACTTGATCTGCATCTCACATCGAGTACTAAAAAACCCCCCCCCCCCCCCCCTTTCTTCATCTTCTTTTCCAATGTCTTTCTCTCTCACTCCCCGTCATCCTTCAGGCATGGTAAATGTGAAGGCTAATTAGTCCAGAGAAACCAGTCACACCAAAGAAACCACCGCAGGCCACACAAGCACATTGATCTTGTAGCACCAACACAAGTAAAACACACATTCCCACACGAAACAGAGGAAAACAAACAAGATGCAACAAGAGTTTTTAGAGCAGCATGTATTATAGATGGTACGTATGAACAGAAAGTCAGTCAACATGCAATTCTGTTTTTTTTTTTTACCTTGACAGAGGTCAAGTGTTTATTCCGCATCCTGCTCAGTGATGCTATTTACAGAGTTGACTGTAAAGGAAATGTTTTGCAGCATCAAAACCTTTTTTCTCGCAGTTCCTCTTCTCCTCAGTTCCTCGCGCTTTCTCAGCCATCCCTTCCCCCCTCTCACTCTCCGTTCTCAGTCTTTCCCTCATTTCTGATCCATTTTTTATGCATTACTCCATTACTCTCAACTCCCATTTACAATACATTACCTCCCATCTTTCACAAACACACTTTATACTTCTTCCTCCTTCCTTCAGTCACATTGCTTCCCTCCTTCCCTCCCTCTCTCTCCTCCAGTGCATTATGACACTTTCCTCTACTTCTCCCCTTCACCCCCTTTATGATCCCTTTGTCTCTTCTCTGGTCACGTCATTCCATACGAAGCGATTCTTCTCCCCTTTATCTTCATTTCCCATCTTGTCATTCAGTGAACATCACGCTGTCATCCTGACTTCTAATTGGTTATTCAAAGCATGCCATGTAATTACTCAATATTGCCAATCGTCTCTGCTCTTTTACAATACAAATATACAAATGTCAGCTAATGTAATTAACAAGACTGGCGGTCTGTTCGTCCAGACATTTATTTACACACACGAATGCACACACAACCAGCAGATGTTCAAATTTGATGAGGTTATAAATCACCGTGTTACGAGCCGCAAGACTGGCGTGAAACAGATGCGAGAGCAGTGTGTAGAGATGCTATCCAGTAGCTTTTAAATCAGGTAACTGTAACGATGTTGTCTTCAGCAAGTTCTTTACAGTTTAAAAGACATGCAGGAAGGAGTTCATGGCCGTTTTTCATGTCAAAGGTAGTTCTCTTTGATTGTGGGACACAGCTTGCGGGAGCCCATTCTCATTGCTGTGAATACAACAAACAAAAGAACATATCATTTCGGTTTGGTAGAGACAAACTAAGAATGCTGTTGACAATTGGCTTATGTACTTATAATAACAATAATCTGCTTCTCGAAAGGCCTAAAAAATGTATGGATGTGCAACACTAAATTGCTGGCTGAATGAATGAGTGTAATCAACATACAGGAAATGATTTTTCTAAGCAGATGGTTCATGACTTAGACCTAAAGAGTAAAACTTGAAGCAAAATGTATGGAAGAACATGCACCATAAAGAATCCGTCTTCTTTAACAGCATGAAACGCAGTAGACTACTTTTAATCGGTAAAAGATATACAGTAAAAAGGGGCTTTAAGTAAGCTATAACCTTCATCTACTTCATCTGTCACCATGAGGAATTAGAATAACATTGGGCAAAAGTTTTGACTCACACATAAATTGGTAGAACCAGGCCTCGGAGCGATCCACCAGACAGGTTGTCCACTCTCGCAAGGTCACCTTCCTGTTCCTGTTACGGTCACATGACCTGCAAACACAACACAGTACAACACGTGGCATGCATTCACGCTCTCATTGCCCCTTGTACATGCTACGTGCTTACACAACATGACAGATGCACATGGAGATGGTATAAAGTGTATGGAAACAACTGCATTGGGGCTCTTCAACAGCCATTGTCTTTCAGTTCACCCTGCAGCGTTATCTCTGAAGGGTACTCCTTCAATTTGTGTTAATCCATGGGCAGCGGTAGACACAGTGGGTAATAAACATTATCATTGCTGGGAATGGCTTGACATTGACACAGCCAGCCCTACTCCCACAAAACCTGTCACTGCAGACTGGCAGGGAAAAGGGGGGGGGGTTGGGAGAGCGGATGGTAGAGAAGGGGGAGAGATGGAAGCATGAAAGAATGAGTGAAAATGAAGAAAGGATTGACAGAGAAGGAAGCAGAGGATAAGTGTATTTGAAGATGAAAGTAGGAAGCACTGAAGGGGGAAAGAAGTGCTCCAACATGGAGGAGGAGTAAGATGATCGAGAGATGGTGTGGTCATGAGATTGGAGGGGAGGAGGACACAGGAAGCGGGTGTTGGCATGGAGGACGAATGGATAGATAGATGGCGTGCAGGGAGAACAGCATGGTGGGAGGTGCAACTTGGTCACAGAGCGGGGGCGAAATGCATCACCGTGTGACATTTTTAACCCTTGGTGTTTCAGTAATTAGCAGGAAAGTAACATATTGCAAGAGACAGAAGGTTCACATTATGAACATTTGTGTGACATGAGGTGATGGTGACATGAACACGGGGAGCAACACTGCCCTAACGTTATTGACTACTCAGTCACCTTATGGTATAGGATTATCATTTTACCTACCTATCAAATAGGCCATGTGAACATTGTTTTTTTTTTCATCTCCCATGCTATTGGCTTCCTGAAAATACATGCAACACTAAAAATGTATCATTAGTTGATATGTGAATGCTATGTGCTTCTGACTTTTCAGAAAAAAACATGCCAATATTCAATTAGTTCAAAGTTTAGCCAACTAAGTCAATCATCTTATAAGTTGCACTTGTCAAAGCTAAATTCTTAGAGTTGTTCGCTGCTGGAGGAGGGACTGACTGAAAGAATGGTGAAGCACAATGCTCCAGTGGCATCCTCTTGTAACGCAGCTTCGTCAGGTCCCTGCGGCTCAACTTCCCATCGTTGTTCTTATCCAGTATGGTGAATCTTTGCTAAGGAAAGAGAATGAGAGAGATAAAAACTAATGGTGGAAATAAGTCTGCTTATTAGAATTTATACGGTAATAGATGAAATAAATATGCTTTGCCAGGCAATGTCGGTCTGCAGCTATTGGATGGATTGCCATGAAATTTCACATTCAAGGTCTTGATGAATGTTAATTATTTTTGTGATCCCATGACGTTTCATGCAATGCCACCATCATCAGCATGTTAGCATTGTCATTGTGTGCATGTTCGAATGCATTTACATTGAGAGCTAATTTCTGTCCGTGCCAGAGTTAATGAATACAATCTTAAATTAAGCCACAATGCACACAATGCTAGAGATGTATGAAGTACCACAAACATTTTTTTATTTCAAAAAGGTTGTAATGTAGAGGAAGTCAAGGTGGCTGGACGTGAGAATGTTAAGTTATCCCTTCATGCATCATCTTATTGAATAATTTAGTGACTATTGACCAAATCCTATTTATAAATGGTGTTCATGAAAGCCCCTGTCTCATTCTGTTGAAGACCACACCACAAGCAACACAAGAACTCGCCACTTCCAGTTGGTTGTTAGCATTGATTTCTTGCTGGACAGTGTCTAGTATGAAAAAACAACTGTATGTTCAGTATCTGGTTACACTGGGAGTGAAAGTGATCTCATATTCTTCTTCTGGCTATAGTTTCTTTAGTATTACATTTTGTCATGGATTTCATTTGCATCATCATAAATCATATTTAGTTTGTTACGATCATCTTCTCCCCTTCAGAGCATGTTTAGTGTTTGTGAGTGTGATGCTTGGGCTCACTTTAAACGGGACCTATTGTGCTCTTTTTCGGGTGCATATTTTGTATCTCAAGTTACTGTTACAACATGTTTACATGCTCAAAAAACACCTTGTTTTTCCGATCCTGGCTGTCCTGCTGCACCTCTTCTTACCCTGAAACGGTCTGTCCGAGCACCTGTTCCTCCCTCCAGAAAGGCTTAGTCTGCCCTGATTGGTCAGCTAGCCCACTCTGTTGTGATTGGTCAACCACGTAACGCAAAGACATTCACAATGTCTTGAGATTTTGGTGACCAAATTGGAAGGGGATCTGTTCAATGCTCTTGGAGGAGTTTCCAAAAGTTCCATACCTTAAATCTACAATCACATGTTTCAATGACTCTCCATACAGGCGATA
The DNA here is from genome assembly GCF_004355925.1 of Anarrhichthys ocellatus. Classification (NCBI taxonomy): domain Eukaryota; kingdom Metazoa; phylum Chordata; class Actinopteri; order Perciformes; family Anarhichadidae; genus Anarrhichthys; species Anarrhichthys ocellatus. The sequence continues at coordinate 5,970,803 of NW_022280033.1, read as the reverse complement.
CCGGCCTCTCGCCTACTGTAACTTTGTCAGCTGTTACTTTTTAGGACGGCACATGAGGGTCGCCATCCCGTCGTGTATTGTATTTCGGAAACGTAGGGATTTTCGTGATCCGGCTGGTCAGAATGTTGGCTTCAGGCTGCTCCTTGACTGAAGCGGGACGCATGGCGGACAATCACTTCCTCCTTTGAGGGTCTCTCACACTGGGACGACAGGTCCTTGGAGATGGGGATTGTCTGCAACTCCACAACAAATGGAGTTGGGTCCTCAAACACCTCCTCAAATACGAGCCTCATCAATGCTAAATTGTAAATGCTATGTAAAAACATAGCATTTAAACAGTATTTTTTTGGTTTTAAACCAAGTATGCTTGGTGACATTGAGATTGGGCCTAAAGCTGACGAGCAAAGCCATTTGAACACAAGAACGTTAGCTACCAACTTATTCGATGCCTGACACCTAAACATGTCCAACATTGCCCAAGCTGCTATTGTCCTAGTTCGGATGTATCGGTTGAGAGGCAATTTCTGGTCTTTTCGCTATAATTTTCTTTGATATGTAAAAATTAATATTACTTACACTTCGATGGTGATCGCCAAAGAAAATAGACCAGTAATGCATTATAAATTAAGCTTAGCCACTTGTCCTTCAGGTCATCTTTCTTTGGTGGTCCATACAAAGAACATTTCCTTTCGCAGAGCTGAACACAGCATCTTCTGGACACGACGGCCGCAAACCAAACTCTTTGGACTGAGCTCCAGCTCCCGTCTCTCTGGCTTGGTTGCCAAACTAGCCGGTAGGAGGTATTATGCAAATATGTTACATAGTGACTCACTACGTTACGGAAGTAAAGACAGAATTCATTTGAGCCCTTTCAGGCGGCTCAGGAGCAGTGTTTCTGAGGAGGAGAGTAACCCCCTTTTGGGCGTGGATGTCAGTTTAACAACTCTACGGACCTTCTACATGTACAACAAAATATATAACACACTAAAGTAAAGGGAAAAAGACAAAAAGCATTTAGCTTTAAGCGTAAAGTTTCAGCTACCTGTGCTAGTTGTGTCCTCTGGGCGTGGCTGAGGCAGCTCTGGGGCGGAGCAGCAGGTGCGTAGGACACTCCCATACGACTCAGGAGCAGAAACCAGTCCAGGAGGCGATATGGAAACTGGTTTAACTCCTCCTCAGTGCATCTAGCCTTTGGGACTGATCAAGAAGGATAACAGAGCTACTTTGGCAGGCTGCAGTACACAGTGGAAATTGTGGGTAATATCTAATACTATGTGTGTGTGTGTGTGTGTGTGTGTGTGTGTTTACCCAGACAGGTTCCTGTGTGAGCCAGTCAGGTGCAGCGTCTCTTTCTGCAGGCTTCTTTATGCAGCAAACACTCATTTCCGTAGGTTTTTCCCAGAACACTGCACACTGGTGCCCTCTGCCTGATCACATGAGCCAGTGCTTACATACAAAACTGTATTGTGAGGTGCACAGCTGGATTAAATAAACCGCTCTACTTTACGATTTCATCCCAAAATCAACGTATTTTTGTTTCATATAAGTTTCACTAACAAATCCAAATTCTGTGAAAAAGCAACTTACAAATAAAGGATACATTTGAGTAAATTTGCTGGTCAAGTAAAGAAAATTGTGATGTGTTTACCGTGGACAGGACTGAGGACAAACACAGTTGGGGACGAGGACTCCATTTTCCTGAACTACCTGGCACCAAGATCCCACTGGACTGTGGCATTTCAGCAGCTCACAAAGCTTTTCTGAAATTATATAAAATATTTGCTGCAGCCGCATGACGCTATCTTCTGGACGTTGGAAAAAGAACAAATACCCTAAAACAGAAATCTATAAGAGATATATGCAGGCAGAAAATGGCATTCCTCCACTGTATTGTACATTAAAGTCTCACCTGGCTCTACTCTGCCAATATATGGCCTCAGTCTTTCCTCAGCTTGTCTCTGTCTGCGCTGAGCTCTGCCTCCCTGAGACACACACACGCACACACACACACACACACACACACACACACACACACACACACGCACAGGTTTCCTATCATGTTCTAGGTACAGCTGGAGGAATCAAGGTTTTCTTTTCATGTCATTCCACAAGCATGCACTAAACTCAAGTATAAACTTGTCATTAACAAGTAAAACTTTCCTTAAACTTTGGATCAAGAGCCAAAATGATGTGTCCTCACATGCCAATGATTTATGTTTTCATTGGTGTGATGCATCACAGGTGAAGAGGCTTATTATCTAATCTAAGCAATAAAAAAAATGTGTACTGTAAATGATTAAAAAAACAAAACATCAAATGAAACCACAATGAAATGGTATGCTTTCTATATCATATCCATTTTCCTTCATACGCCCCAAATCAAAACTTTTTTCCAAAAACTTTGTAGTCGGCGCCAGGACCACATCTGCCCCCAATGTCCTCCCAGATGAGATGGGGAAACAGGTGCAATGCTGACCCAAAATACTGGAGCCACGCTTCAATAGGTCATGAGATGCTATTTAATAAACACCTATCACAAAACATTCCTGAAGACGACGAACAAACATCCAAAAATATCCATGTGATCTGCTTATGAAACTATCTCAGGTCATCATGTCTATTAAGCTTTGTGTCAGTAAGTTCGACTTACCATGGTTGCACAAGAGTGAAGACTCAGGAGAAGAAACAAGGCACAGGTCGATAGGTTCATGGCTGAAACATCCAGGGGGCTATAGGAGGAAAATATTAGCTTAACTCACACTGATCACGCAGACATAGCTGTGGTTGATGTCTCTGTAGAACGCATACAAGACTGAAAGAGACAAATTATACATATTAGTATCTATTTCCAGCAGCATCCCACATCTAGCTTTACATTTCTTGATATCAATTACATCTGAGTTAATAATGCTCCATTATTAGATGCATTTCTTCCCATCTTTCTTTTGTGGTGTCATTTACAGGCTTTTACTCCATTTCCAGTCATTCAGATAATGCAGCGGGAAGCAATGCAGCTCATTGAGTCTCAAGAAAACAATCATTTTCCATCACAGAGGAAACAGAGGGTAGAGTTACACTGAGAGGACAATTCAGTCGAGGAAGTTATTATCGTCTAACAAGTCATTCTATATCCCCTGGCTGCTTGAAAAAACAACATCTTACCTGGGCCTCTGTCACTCCTTTCTTCTCTTGTTATTCCCTTGTTAGTGTTCTCCTTCTTTTCCTTGTTGCCAGATATATTTGTCTCCGTCTCACCGGCTCCTGTGAGGGTGTATTCCTTTTGTACAGCCCTCTTCAGCAGTCTTTTCTTTTTCTTTTCATTTGTTCATTTGCACCCCTCCGCTCTGCTTTCCCCCCGTCTGTCTGACTTTCCTCCCTTCGCATTGGCTCCTTGTTGATTGCGGCTGAGTGAGTGCACAGGTATCTGAACTCAGCGTTACTTGAAGACATTGTGCAGTTGGATGTTGCTCAGGTATGGGAAAAGTACATAGAGCTGTGCTTGCTGAGAGGGGGGGGGGGGGGGGGGGGGGGGGGGGTGGTTTTGATTGAAGTTGGCATTACTCTCATTTACTAGCCATAGGCAACATATGGTCACACACACTTCTTCTGTTTCTCACATTCAAGCCCTCTTCATATTTCAGACACATGCAAACACACGCAAAGGGAAAAGGAAATAAGGAAGGACACCTCTGAAAATATGAACTTTCAAAGGCAATACTATGGAAAAGGCTGCACTCTAGTGGTTATGTTGATCAATGACATTTTCACCGTATGACTGGTCCAACTTCTGTGAGCGTATACAGGTAAAATCACAACATGCATTTTAAAGCAACCAAGTCATCTGTCAGTCGTTGTTGTTGTTGTTGTTGTTGTTGTTGTTGTTGTTGTTGTTTTCCTCCTTGAAGGAAGGCCATCAGTTAAAGTAGTTTTTCTTAACTCACTAAACCATGTTTTAGACATTGTCCCTGAGTAAGATCCTCTCATAGTACGGAAGGAACATTAAACATTAAATTGAGGAGAAAATATGAAAGATATAACATGAATTAGTAAAACATAAAAAAGTAGTACAAGTAATATAGGCTATCCTTGAAAAAAAAAACATCTGCTATTAGGCGATCATGTTGTAATCAGAAAATATGAAGACCTCAGAGAATGATACTAAGAATAATACATTGCACAACCACTGTTGCTGCTACAACCAGAGGTGAAATAAGTAATGAAATGCTTAATGTAAGTAAGAGCAGCAATACACCAATGTAGAAATACAGTATTTCTACACTGTATACTGCATGCAAATGTATTGTATGTGTTGTATGTATATTGTATGATAATTATACCATAATGTGTACTTATTGTTGCAAATGGTAAAAGAGGGGTTGATTTGAATTACTCTGTAGTTACTGCTGGGAAGTGTGTGAATCAGAATTCAGATTAATAATACAAATTATAATCAACAGATACATTCTGATA
>NW_022280033.1:5926987-5965933 GCF_004355925.1 Anarrhichthys ocellatus | reverse complement strand
ACGTATAAATAAATAACTCCACATTCAACAGTTGTTGAGTGATGTCCACTTGAATGCATCAATAATCATTAATCGTAATCCAATGATTTTAAACTTGTGCTTTAAGTAGCCTATATATTAATGCTACTACATAACATTTTAAATGCAGGATACAACTTGTACTTGTATCAAAGTATTTCTGTACTGTGGACTTGATATTTATTTTCTAAAGTAAATAAAATATGAGTACTTCTTACAGCACTGTGATCATTACTTGACAGCTGTGGTGTGGTATCCGTGCACGCGGTCTCTTATTATAGTCTGACGTCACATCAACGGCTAGCCGGAAGGCTGACGTCTACAAGCTTTATTTGCATATATGGTGAATGCAGCTTTTCGAAACACGTCGACTCAATTAACTAACCGAAAAAAAACGGTAGACATGTAGAGAACTTCCCCAAAAATAGTACACAGATGTAGACAAACAAACAAGTACTTTGAGTTTAGCACTGATTGTCACCCTTTGAGACCCAGGTGGTGTCTGTGAACGCTCCGCCCAGCTGGGAGCGAGAGGACGGTGTCAGATAAAGTGCTTTGGGAAGTCATTCCGCACCGTGTGCTCGTCTGCTGTGTTCAGTTCATGTTCAAGATTTGGGACTATGTTTTTGTATGAGGATTTCACCGCATTTACACGTTCGTTTACTCCTTCCCCGTCGCTTTACGGGTAGCGCGCGGGGTACCATCGCGTTCGTTGTTATTAACATCGTGACGGTTGAACTAACGGCTCAGTGATACAGTAGCTTCGGGCTATTTTTGACCTTAAAGTGGAAGTACTTTATGGAAATGCGAAGAATTCCCACCATGTTGTGTGTTTGCTTTCCCGGTTAGCTCGTCTTAACTGTACAGGACTCTACATAGTTACAAAGCAGACTTTATATTAATATATATATATATATATATATATTAAAGCTTTTCATTGGACTTTGCTATCTTTCACTACTTCAATGAACCATAACGTTCAGAGACAACATGTCATTCACAAGAGAACAATCGGACTGTTTGCTGACTCATCGTTGAGGCTGTAAACATGCTTTAATTCAGGTAAGTGCAATCATGTTGCACATGTATCCGGTCACTTATGCCTTGTTGTGATTGTGAAATTATGGGAAGACAATTCAATTTACTGTGTAGGCAATGTTTACTGACTTTATATATATTGTACTAATAAACCCTCAGTCATAACATGCCCTGGAATAAGTTACTGTACCATGAATGAGAATGACTGGGCCTTTATGTATTGAGCATATTCAAAAGTTGCATGTTATATAACAACATATAGCAGCAGTTGTGCACACTGATACCATAATGTAGATGCATTGGAAGATTAATGGAGTGTTTCTGCAGTGCTTCACCGTGTCAGACAGTCTCTTGGCTCTGTAGTTAAAGACTTGAGGGGAACTCAATCTTGTCTGAGAGACACCATTGAGATGGTTGCTCCTTGTGCACATGTCAGGATTAAAGGGTAACTCAAGATGCAAGCTTTCACTCTCCACTCAGACAGGAGTTCAAATTTAACGAGGGTTTTTATACTATGCAGAAGTGCAGCCTCACATATTCATATTTTTATACCACAACTGAAGTTGCTGTCAGTCAAGTCTCATAACTATGTGTGTGTGTGTACCGTTTTAGGCTGTGATCTATTACAGCCCAGACGGTGCAAAGCGCCATGGCATCAACGTGCTGGCACAAATTAGGATAAGGCATGACTAATTGCCCTTAGTGTAAGTGAGATGGACGTCCCTGGTGTTTTGGGTAGGGTAGGGTAGGGGGGGGTGTGTGTTCAAACACACACATACAGGCAGAATCCATGTGTGTGTTCCTCAGGCACCTGTTGGCGCATAGGTCCTGTAGCGCCACCTTGGCTGAGGGTGTGTTTACAATCAGATTCCCCCCCCCACCCAACAACAGCTGAATGTCTCCACTATTTGGACCCCCCCAAATTGCAGTTCAATATGTGAGGGTTTTTCCCAGACTGTGTGTTGTCTGCCTGTCTTCCTCTGTGCCCTAACCCTCTACTGACTAGTGTGAAGATACACTTCATGCCCATTACCCTGTGCATAGTACTCATTCCTGAGACACTGTAATATGACTTTGAGGGCCAACAGATAAGATGTCAAAGTGTGTGCTCGCATGATGCTAAGATTGGCGACTTACAACACAGAAAAGTCTGGAGTAATTTGTCTGGCAATGCCAGAAATCACAGACTCGGGGAGTGTAGATCAAGGTGAGTGATACACAACCTTTTTCAAACTGTCAGACATGAGCTTTCTGCATCCTTTACACGCTGGGTGTTGTATTTACTGTGAGTTGTGCTTTCCTTCTCATTTGTTGTAAGATGAGGGATCTAGCTGAGATTGGGGCACTCAAGTTAATGCAGTGTGCTTCTAGTTTTGTGGATGTTTTCATGTGTGTGTGTTGTGGTGTACTTGATTTTTACTTAGACTTTTCTCTGATCCTCCTTGCCCGCTGCTCTATCATTGGAGCTATGCTTAGCCACGCTTATCAGTCGGTAAGACCACAGATGTTTAAGGGCTTGGAATAGCTCAATGTGTAGCAGAGTGTAGACATCGGGTCTCAGATGCACTGACGGCGTCCGAAATAATTGACAGGAGCTTGGGGGCAGAAAAGTCCCTCAAAGATCAGGAAATGCCATTTGAATAAAAATAAAAAAAGACTTCTCTATACATTTACAATCTCCTTATTTGCATTGTGATAACGGCACATTGGTTAACTGCTCTATTATATCCATTTACAGCCCTATTGCAGTAGATGGAATGGGTTGAGTGTGTTTCACTGTGTGCAAGTCCCTCAGTTCTCTTGCTCCAAATAGTGTGTTTACACAGGAGTCGTGGTGAACATAATGCAGGTATGTGGCAGCAGATGTGTGTCATTATTGGCTCGATGACGCCATGTATTGTTCAGACACAATGAGCAGTTGCTAAAAACAATCTGGCTGTACCTACACATGTCGTAAACACTTAAATACAACACTTTTGATAAGATCAGGGGCTCATTCATGACATTTCTGTCGGGGGGGATTTAGCTTTGTCCTTATAGTGACCTACTGTCATGTTCTATTTTCATAATAATAATGTGCATCATTGTAAGCTTCTATACCCATGGTGCACACACACAGGTGTATTTACCTGGCCTGATTACACCTTGTGTGTGGGCGTGTACACTGACTGTGCATTGTTGACGTTGTCCAACTTCCGTCTCCGCCTAATAATATAGCTTTAAATGAGTGTGCATGGCCTTCAAGTAGGAATTAATTAGATTAAAAATTGACATTTTGTATGTACATTTATCAGATAAATTGAAGCACATAAGTCACATTCATTTCCTGTCATTGTCGTCGTTACTTTTCAATTGACGGTACTTCATAAGAACTGTTTCCTGTACTGAGTGCAGATTCAGAAGCATGGTATTTTCAGCACGTGTTCCCACGTGACCGATAAAAGAAAGTATGTGTCCCTGCTTCATCCAGTTCCTCCGTGTCTTATTAGGTCATGAGGGGTGCTCTCCTTAAAACCTTTACGTCTCATTCAATAATCCTTTAAGGCGTTGAGTCATGTGACATATAGAGTCTTTATGTGCTTGGGATAAAGCCGTTGGTGTGTGGGAGACAGAGAGGGTAAAAGTTTACTTTTACTTGCACAAGCGTGACGTTTATATTCAAATACTGTGTTTGCATGGCGGGCTCAAACTGCAGCATTTATCGTCACCGTGTAATGGACTTCACTGCGCACAATAGCCTTTCTGTGCTCAAAGCGATTCGCACAGCGGGGTTTATCTGGCCTCAACCGCCACCAATGAGTATTCAGCCAGTTTACCCCAGGGGAGTAGAAAGGTTACTCTATTGTATCAGACGCTCTTTTAGATGGGTTCCCTTCTAGTTTCATCGGTTGACTTTATAGCTCTAATCCCTGTGAGAAACGGGACACAAAGGTATGGCGTTTGATGGATGTTAACCCCGAACTGTGGCCTTATTTGATACGAGGAGGCCGTGTTCTCCCCCGGCCTCATGTGAGACTGTTTGCTAGTTACTGCAGAAGCATGCACTGCCGAAGAGGATAATTGAGAGATGGGGTGAACAGGAAGGAGGCACAGGAAAAGAGGGAAGTTGGGCAGAGAGGAAGTAGTGCATTGTCCATTCACAGAGGATGAATCCACCAGGAACACCATCAATTTAACGCTTATAATTTAGGCTATGTTTCATATTCAGGGCCTTACCAAAGCCTCGTCTCTCACCTCTCATGACAGGCCTGTGTTTCGCAGTGTAACAGAAGGTATATGAGCCGGAGATGATTCAGATGAACTCGCATGTCGGTTTGAAGAAAAGCCGTTGATTCAGCAGAAGGTTATGTGATGTCATTGTTCTGGCATCAAAGAAAACTTTGGGGGAAGGCAGGCAGTTGCTGAACTGGCCGTAACTCTACGTGTGTGTGTGTGTGTGTGTGTGTGTGTGTTCATGAATCATGTGAGAAAACATGCTTCTAAAGGCTTTATCCTTCACTTAAGGGGCTCTAATCCGATGCATGTGCCTTTACTTTTTATAATCTAAAAGCATGACACTTCAGTTAAACGTGATATTGTGTTTCGTATAAATGTTGTCAAGTTCTCAGCATAGCTTTGAAGCAGACTATTTATTTAAATGTTATACCATGCCAACAGTATAACTTAATAACAGATCATAGAATATGCTTTCACAACAGCGTGACTTACTCCCAAGTTGCTGCCAAGATACATTTCAATAGATATTTTTCATAGATGATTTCGGCTTATCAGGGAATGTTTATCGGATCGCACACATCCGCTCACCTGCACTGACGGGGTAACGCTCCTTGACGGTCACGTTACATGCACTCGATTCTTTGTTGACGAGATTAGTGCCGATATTCCCCACGGGATATTTTGAGTCTAAACCGAGGCTGTACCCATAATTATAGAAAAAAAAAAAGATCTAATTTGTAATGTAATCTTGATTGTTTGGACTGCAACTCGGGATTGCTTTAATAATTGATTTTTGACATTTTGCACTTCAGACGGGCTATTATATAAACAGCTTGTATTAATTGATTTAATGCGATAGAAATGAAACGACTACAGATGATCGACAGGGAAAACACCTTTTGATAGTTTTAATGGTTTTACAGGTATAGGTCAGAGTAAACGATCATTTTAATTTACATTCATTCAATTGATTCTGCACTGCTGATCCCACTGAGAACCAACACTCCACTTTGAGGGTCTGTGCAGCTCTCGGCCACTTTCAACGTACCTGTGTGGTTTGCTGGACCTCTAAACCAGTACAGATTCACATAACAACTCATAAACCCAGCACATCAGCTCAATAATAACCATTCTTTGCTAGCATGTCCAGCTGAGAGTTGTTTACTTACATGTATATATAAAGTGAACTTCTCTGCTCACCTGACATAACTCCAAAGTATTGCGAGGCAATGGCTACAAAAAGATAACAGTTAATGCCATCAGAAAAGCTGGCCTCGGGCTGCTGTCTGCCCGGCCTTCGGCTATCATCTACACAAACGACTGTAATGACCTCACTGACGGTGATTGACACCTGCGCTGTAGCCAATCAGAAGGTGAGAATTAAACGGAGCTGTCGAATGCCCTGCAGTCCTCTCAAAGTGAGGTTCAGGTGAAGGCCGAGGAGAGAACAGATACTCTCCCGTCTGTCCGTTCAGGGCGTACAATGAACGATGAAGCAGAGAGAGGAGTGGTGTGAGGAGAAACGTGATTATGGTGATTGGTGCGTGGACATCTGGGCGGCTCAAACGGGGAAGATAATTAGATTCTGCCAAGTCCTGCCATGACTTCTACTGCTCCATCACACCTCAGAGAGAGGGCAGGAGTGTTATTCTTATGGATGAGGACGGTTCGTGTCACATGTATGACTCATTTTGGTTCAGACTTTCTCTGTCACTATCTTGGTTCTGTGCGTGCATCCTAAATGAATGCAGCACCACACAAAAATATCTCTCTCCTCCTTATCATTGAGTAGGAAAATGAAATGCATCTTATATTCAACAGCTGTCTTTGATTGAAGCTTGTTAATGGAAGCCGAACCTGAAGCAATTTAAAAGCTGAAGTATTCCTTTGACTTTATTGCTGCTGGTGTGGGTTACATCAGACTCCCTGCTGGGATTTATCAGGGCGTGTACCGACAAACGGGAGATATGGAGGAGCCGGCAGTGCTCGTATTGTTTTACGACTGGCACTCAGCAGAAAACGGTTGACTGACTGGAACCAGTATGCTGTCGACCATGAAATGAGTCGGAGGAAATTGAACTCGCATTGAATCTTTATGAGAACCACAACAAACTCCTCTTAGCTGGAGTGACTTTTCATGTGCAGCTGAGGGCCCAGGCAGGGTCCGTTTCCCTATGTTATCCCCTCTGGTGATCCTCTGGTGATTACGGGGGCTGCAGCATGCACACTGGAAATTGCTACTTTGGCTTGTTGGTAAAAATGTCTTGAGCTGGGAGGATTAAGTAGCTTTAGTCTGTAGACTTTGTACCATATTGTGGATAGTTGATCAGCCTCTTTCCCTGCTGCAGATAATCTCATTTGTACTGGAAATGGGTCTCTGTAATGTGTTTCTTCTCTTCTTTTTAGTGTATTTTCCTCCAAAACATGATTTCTCCTCACCCACTTGCAGCACACTAGGTGTGGCTCCTAAAAGATGCCCTATCAAATATTAAACACACCCATAAAGGCTCTGTTCTCTCCACCCACACACCCATCACCACACACACACACACACACTTGCAGGGAGAGAGCCAGGCAGCAGACAGATCGACCTCTGAAGAGTGTCTTCCTGCTGCTGTGCTCTTTCTTTTGGGTGCTACATTACTTTCAGGTTAGATGTTTCAGAGTGACATGGCAGGGCGTAGCTCTGACTCCGGGATGAAGATGATCGGACTAGTCAACACAAGTTCACTGGGTTAAGGTAATCTTTTGTAATCTACTTTTCTGTGGTGCGTTATGAGCAATCGTGTCTGTGTGTTACTTCCAACATGCAATGAGTACACACTGTAGTTGTTCATGTAGCACATTACCACACCTTCTCTGTCTTTCTTCACTTCTCTCTACTCTCTCTCAACAACACTCTGTTGGTCTCTGCCATTTGATCTACCACAGTTAGCGTACAGCATTACCAAACCCTCTATACCGTCTCATTGGATTAGCATCACGTAGCATCCGTGCAGCCCAGACTATTGCTTTCACTCAATACACATTAGCCTAGCGTCAGTGTTGCTTTCATCCCTGTCTCATTCTATTAGCCTGCTCTAATGGCACTCTGTTAATCTCTTCAGGGGCAGAGCTGTGGCCCAGTACCGCTCAGACCAGATGACGGGCCTGGTTATTACTCCACTGGGACACTGGACTCCGTCAATATATGGAAATGAAGCTGCACTTTGGTTTAGATTCAGTAGGAGGTGAGAAAGTCATTTGGGCTTCATTTGATTGTCGGGTTGTATTTTTAAAGCCTTCATCCATTCTCAGAGCAGAGACTTTGAATTAGATATCATCCGGTCTACATATTTTCTTTAAAATAAATGGATCTGTACTGTTGGTTAAAACAAGCCTTTGGCTTTGTTGGGAGTCTCCACAGAGGAGAAGGACACGGCTCTTATGTGTGTGTGTGGGTGGTCCTTTATCTTGTGTAAGTGTGGAGCCAGCTGGATGACAAACTAGGCTCTTCAGACAGGGCTTATATAACATTTGATCCATATAATTGATTGGTTTGTCGCTATGAAAGACAGATTTACCACAAGATGGACAGAAAGATATATAGAGAGAGATGGAGGTAGGGAGGAGTTGCAAGTTGCAGCTGCCTTCAACATCGTACTATTTATGAAACCGTGCCACAAGAGTCTTCATCTTCTCTCGCTCACTCCAGCCATCCGTCATGTGCTTCACTCCACGCGTGGCTGTCTTCATTATGGAGGTGAATCACAGTCCATGATGGTTTGAATTGCTGAAATATAGTGATTTTAGTTTAATAGTTTGTTTGTTTTTTTCAAAGGAGAAAGCACTCTTCTTCTTAAGTCTTGCTGAAGCTACTTTTTGTTTGGATTTTCAGCCTCTGCAGTTACACACACTGCTGTTGTATTTAGGAAGCTATTCTGAACATTTAACTATAATTTACCACTCTACACAGGAAATATGATAACAGCTAGGAACAAGGACAGCAAAGCTGGGCAAATATATACTGTATATATATTTAATGCTTTAAAAAGTATTTGGCACTAATGTACACTAGGGGTGTAGCAGTCAGTACACAGAAGTCACAGTACGCTTTACACCCATGTTTATATACAGCTTTGATTTCAGTTTCTGATATTGTTTGTTTTCTTTTGAAATTGCTTTTTTTACATCTGGCATCCCTCACTCTGGATCCTTCTCTGGGGTTTCCACAGTCTCAATAAAGTCAAATAAAAATCCTCCCCTTCTCATTCTTTCAAAATTGAATGAAGGAGAGTTAAGAGAGAAAAGGTGGATGAAGCCTGACGTTCTGCTGTCAGAGACATTGTAGTGGGAGAGAACTGTGAGCATTGGGAGATGGGGTCAGACACAGCAGAATAGAGGGTTTACTGTGTGTAGTAGAGCACATTCATTCATGACCCAATAGATCGTAGCCCTCGGCCCGTCGCATCCTATCTGCATCCATCCTGTTACTCTGGAAGAATGCATCTTTGTAGTGTGTGTGTGTGTGTGTGTGCAGTTCAAAAGTGAAAGCTTTGCCAGAGGAGTAATAAACGTCCGTATTCTTGCACAATCCAATTGTTCAGCCTTTCCTGCGTCTCTGCCAGGTGCGTTCTGTCTGGCTGTCCTCTGAGTCGGAAATGAAGTAAGGCCAAATAACCTCACTGGCAGACAGACGGGAAGCTCCCATTTCTCTGTCTGCAGAGAGTAAGAAAAGATGTCATCTCACCTTCCTGCTCATTTCACACACGGGGGATGACTGCTGAGATGCTAATATGCAGGTCTAGCAGGAGATCTCTCTGTGGGAGAAGCCTGAGGTTTTGTGTCACCGTCTCTTCACGTCTAACTCTATTTAACAGTAACTGTCTGCATCTCTGTGCATTCCATTGTGTGTATTGTTCGTCTCCCTTGACGGGGAGTGAAACCGCGGCGAAGCTGTACAAGCACCGGGTGATATTGGAAGTTGATCTCGGCCCTTCGTCAGTTCTAGGAAACAGACGCAATCTATAAAACATTGAGGTTTTGGGGAATCGAGATACAACTGCAATGAAGAATACAAACAAGAAAACAAAGAAACTTCATTGTTATATCTGTAGATTTCAATGTTGAATCGGGTTAAAATGAATCAACAGCTCTTAGGCTTGTTCGACTGTCTCTCATTGCAGTGTACATCATTTGTTTTTACTGGAACGTTATGTTTTCACGATATACAGAGGTATGATTACAACCCTTACTTCAGTCGGACTGTGTCTCTGTTGTCTTTACATTATTTATCTTTTTACACTGTTAAGATTTCATGTTTTCTTTCGTATGCAGTGCAGAGGCACAAAAGGCACGTTCTTTGGTTGATAAGGGTTTAGTGCAAACCATTTGCTAGATGTTAGTGAAGCTCTGGTCTATTTATTTACAGTTCTATACTCTGGGGGGGGGGGCTGGCCTACAGATATGAGCGTTTGACAGATGGCCTGCACGGTTTACTGCTCTACCTCTGAATGTGTGTCAGTCATTAGAACGCTGTTGTTTATGTGTGGTCCTCTGGAGCTGACCTGTGTCTTTGTCCCAGTATAAGGGATCAGGGCCGGGCATTAACCTTAGTGTGTTTCTAGCACCGAGTAATAGAACCAAGATACTTTCAAGACACATTTACTGATTTTAAAATAATAATTTCTTCAAAGTGTTTACTTAGTGCTTGCACTGATGAATGTATGTGGCACTTTTTTTTTTACAACAAAACTTATATATAACAAGAATTGAAGCTGTGGATTTCTGGTGACTTGCACCAGCACTGCAGACGGCCGTATGATGAGTGAGATGACCCAGATGAATAAACGTTGGCAGTGTGTGGATCTGCCACGCTGGACGTGAATGAAAGTTGAGAGGTTGTGGGTTCATTCACAGTAGCAAAAAAAACAACCCCTAATCGAATTGCTTCCCATTAAACACACACATAGACGCATACATTCCCCCCCCCCCTTCCCCGGGGCAGAGAGGCTTTGGTTGCCCTGCCTGCACATGCTGACCTGATTTTGTGTGTAACTGTGTGTTTGTTAGTGCTCGTGCCCATGTGTGTCTATGCAATGGATTAGGATGGTGGCATAGCCAGACTTCTATGGCAGTGGCGAGTGTGTCTCTTTTAATTGTAGACGCGTGTGTCTGCGCATGGGAATGTGGGGCAGTGTGGAGTTCTTTTTTTTTTTCCCCCGATTAGGAGACCCACATTGTAACACAACACCCCTCCCCCACCCCTTCAAAATTGAAGTATCTGCCTTTTGTGTCTTTGTGCCAGTTTGTCAAAGGATTAACTCACATGTGAGAAATTGCTCGATCTACTGTGGACGAGCAACACAGCAGGCATTTCTTAAAAGTTAATTAATGAATGTTTGATGCAACACTCATTTATTTTCTACCGGGGTGAAAAAGTCTACAGACACCTTTTTAATAACTGCTTTGCTCCCTCATGCAGATGGATCACTTTCTGCTAAGCGCACCAGCCATCTGGATCTCACTAACTTTCCTATTCATAATCTTCCAGCACTAGCCAGATGGATGTAACACGCAGGTGCACCACAAACGCATGTACACTTGTCACATGGCTGATTTGGAATTGAATGATTTTATAACAGGAAGCGGCCCCGTGTTCTCCCTCTATTGGCTTTACATGCTGTACGTCCTCCATTCACTATTCATAGTGCTGGCCAGCTTCCCAGCGCTGGTTTTTCTTCTTGTCCTCCAGGCCTTGTCTGTTTGCCCGTTGTTTTGTTGGCCAGGCGTGTTGGCGCCATATCCTGCAAAAACCTGCGCCAGCTACAGGTCATGTGTAAAACTCTTCCTTTTATTTACCCTCAAGTTTTCGGAGATTTTATGTAATGATTACATTATTTCAAACGAATCACAACAAGCACACTCTTCAGTTTCCTGCACTGGATTTAGTTTCATACAGTGGTGCCGTCTACTTTGAAAATAGTCAAGTACTTAGAACATTGTTTAAGGAAGAGACATCAGATTCATCATGTGTGATTTAAAATTTGTGGCCCTGTACCAGTTGCATGCAATTGAATTGGCCATTGTGTCTCTCACATTACCACGTGGAAGCGTCATGCCAGACTTTCCGGGACAAAGTCTCAAGTCACCCTGTAAGCTTGCCAGATTAATCCCTAATGCTCCTCACAGTCAGCGATCTTTGAAAAGGAGAGAGACATGCAGCCACTGCAGGAGGTGGACAGGACGAGCTGTGGTATTATTACTGCTTATCTTTACAGATACATTACAGATCAGGGCATACGTTCACAAGTGTGTGTCTCTGCGTTTGCTAATGTGTGTTTCAAACTACATTTGAGTTTCCTCTTTCACTCAACCTGTAATGGAACTTTTCACAGTAGTGTTTTTTTGTCATCAACAGGACTATGTTAACCAATTAAAGTAAGATATAAAGATGCTTGTCAGTGTGTCCCAAGTCATGGACACTTAAATCTAATCTGTCTGTCTTTTTTCTATTCTTTCCCCAGTTGAGTGTGATTTCATGTTCCTCCATGCCTTTGTTGGCATCTAATGGAAGAAAAAGCACCCACCAAGTCTGCCATGGTATCTAGACTGCCTAAGTTCGGTGGACGCTCCTCAGCTGGTGGTGCTAGCCCTTTGTACAATGGTTCCACACAGCCAACCACCCCTACCCAGGATGGTAAGACCACTCCCCCGGCAACACGCCCAAATGGTGTAATCCGTACCTCTCCTTTTTCACTGAAATGGAAGAGAGATGAGGGGACGACCCCCCCGAGCCCCACCACCCCAGCCAGCCCTGGAGATGGAGTTGAAGACGAGGCTCAGACACAGCTTCCCTCATTGGCAAAGGAGGTAAAGAACGGCTCTCCGGCGACACCCAAGATGCGGAGGTCAGGTGCTTTGATGTTGGCTGTCTCCAGTCCCAAAGCCATCCCTAAGCAATCCTTGAAGATGAGTCCCAAAGTAGGGACCAAGCTAGGCCGAAGCCCACTGAACGGCGGTCCTAAAATGGGCCATAATGGCTCCAGCGTTCCTGCTCGAGCAGGGTCGGAGTCCCGCCTTGCGCGACCAATGTTTGACTCCAGCTCTCCCCGCAGTAGCTCTCAAGACAGCCTGTCCCAGTCCAGTGACAGCCTGAAGACCTTGGCCCAGGACAACATGGTGCGGTCAAACAGCTTCACTCACTTTAAGCAGATTCCCTCGCCCAGCAGCCAGCCCATGATACGGTCCTTCTCCTTTAACCGGGCTGTGGAGTTAGCCAAGCCTCTGGCAAACACTCAGCTCCGGCCTCCTCGGAGTAGTTACCTCAAACCCCCTCAGCTGAGCAATGGTAGGGTGAGTTTAGGACTTGGAGGCCTGCATGGAAGCCTTGGAGGTTCAGGAGGTCTCAGTGGAGGACTTCAGTACAGTAGACCTCCTTCAGCTGCCTCCTCTCTGCCCACCCTCTCGATCCCCCCAGCACCCAACACTCCCAGCGCTTTGAAGAAGCCACTGCTCCCCAGTTGTGTCCTGACCAAATCACTGGGCGGCAGTCGGGGGGCTTTGGGTTTCAGGCTGGCTCGATCTGGGCTGCAAAATAATCTTTTTCCAGGAAGGGTCAAGGGGGATATCAGACCTTCAGCTGCCCCTAAATGTGCGGGGCTATTAGCGATAGCAATAGACATTGAGCGGACTGGTGAGGCTGACAAAGCAGACTCCCAGAGTGACAGTGATGGAAGCTCTGGAGCAGGAAAAGGAGGAGGAAGTGGTGGGGTTAGGAAGAGCTCTGGCCAGACAGCCGGCGAGACTCTGGAGGACATGTCCTTATCTTCGGCCTCATCTCTAGACCGAGGCGACACCAGTGAAGAGTTTCTCGATGACTTTGACTGTGTGGGCGATGTGTTCAGTGATGTGGACCTGCCTGACAACAGAAAGACTGGCAGCACTACTCAAACCCGCTTGCACAGCTTTCTCAATGAGACCCTTGACTGGGACTCTATGGATCTGGCAGGTAAAAAAAAAAATGATTTAAAAGGAAATTCTAGTCAAAATGTGTTACATTTGTGTCAGTTGTTCAGTACAGCTTTTGTATGTCTTCTGCAGGGCATAAAGAAGAAAGCCCGATGCAGGACTCCCAGGGACCACTGGTGTTGTCTTCAGAGCAGAGTGATGTCCTTCAGGCTTCGCCTGTGGAGCTGTCCACCTCCAACAGCTCTGGTGGAACCTACATGTGGGATGAAGATGGTCTTGAGCCCATCGAGGGGCCTGGGACACATCCGTGTGACAGCTTTGATGATTCAGAGCTCAACAGCATGGTGAGTCCTAGATTCCAACTTTCATTGAATTGTGACATAAATGTGTACAAAAAAAGCATAACCTTTGTTAATTTGGCCGTCCTAATATCCGGTCTTTCTTGAAACTATTTCGCCACTGGTTCCACTTCTTGCCACTGCCTTGACTAATTAACGTGAGGTGTTGAAATCAACTATATCTCAATTGTTATTATTAAACTGATAAGAAAGTGAGCACTATTGTTGTAACGTCTGCCAACAAGCTCCCCGTGCTCTCCACTCTTTCTTGCTTAATGCCAACTGGTAGGTTGCTCTGTAGCATATTTCACCAAGGAAGAGGGATGGAGAGCATCCAAAACCGTTTAGCGAAGATAAGGTTACAAAAGCTAAAAACTTGAGAAATTGATTGCTAGTTGGCAAAGACTAGCCCTGACTGAGAGAGTTGACAGAAATGTGAAAGGTATGACACCCTAAGAGTGGTCTGATACATATTATAAAAAAAACTCCTTTCTGGTGTCAACCAAAAGTCACTCTCTCGCCTTCAACTTGTGTCATCACATCACCCTAATCCTGGCTTCTCTCTGTTGACTCCCTGTTCTTTTTAGGATTGATGTTAAGATATTACTGATCACTTTTAAAGCACTTCCGGGTCTGGCCCCTAAGCTACATAGCAAGAAATGTTGACCCGATACGAGCCAGCTTGCAAACCTTAGATCCTTCTGGCTTTTCCAAAGTCGAGGCTTAAAACTAAAGGACCGTGCAGTTTGCCATCAGGGTCCATTTGCTGTGGAACGACCAGCCTGGGGAGATGAGGCTTGCAGAATCAGTAATCTCTTCTAAATCACTTAAAACCCATTTTTATAGACTTGCTTTATGGGATGTTGTCTTTTTATCATCAGTCTATCGTCTTCTTTTGCTTTTTTTTTTTTTTTTTGCGCTTTCCACTTTATTTGTATCTATTTTATTTACATTTTTTATTGTTTGTACCTATTGTAGTGTTTTATCTTTTCCCTTAGTGTTCTCTTACTCTTGTTTGGCTTTCTGTTGTTGCATTGCCTTGTATCCTGCTTTTACTTCGCTTTGCCAAAGCACTTTGTAAGCTCCTGTTTTTTAAGGTGCTGTATAAATAAAGTTCTTATTATTTTTCATACAAGAGTTCAAGCATCCGCTCAAAAGACAAACAATGTCGGCCTGTAATATACATTTCAAAAGACGAAATGTACATATTGTTGGCTTCAGGAGCCAAACCTAGATTACCCTCAATCACACTGCATACTGATGAATATATTTTACTCGATATGAATTCCATGGGTGTGATAAAGCTTATGTTTGCGTGCCCTGCTGTATCACTATTATACTATTACATATGAATTTTAGGTATTTTTATCCGTAAAGAATATAGATATGCAGTATTATGCAATCGTAAGATCCTTCTCTTTGGTCTGTGATTGGAAAAGTTTTTTAAAGTTGGTCCATCAAAGTGTTTGACGTGCTGTGGACAGTAATGCAGGTCCTGCTTGTTATGTCATTAAGCTCAACTTCATTTAGTAGAAGGTTGACTTTGTTCAGCTAATAGACTTAGGGGCCATTATCACATGTATACTGTCCTTGTAGACCTGCTTACAACTACAGGCCTTTTTTTTTAGCAGTTTAGCACAAGTAATTCCTCCTTCCTTCTATAATTGGGGATTAAACTGGCAGAACAAAAGACTGAAAAGGAAAGCAAAACTGTCTAGAGGTTTCTGCCGACTCTCGCTGCCGCTTTCATGCCAAGGCCTCTCTCTCTCTCTCGCTGAGAGCAACGCTGACCTGGCCCCCAACTGCATGTTAATAGCATCGCTGGCCTTCCCTTCGGCGCTCTGTATTCCTGTACGACGGCACCTCATCTCAGGAATGCGTAAAGAGCTTGAAATGAGCAGGATTATAAATGATATAATAAGCTTTATGTGTTTACTGAAAAGGAGGAGAGAGCCGTGTGTGTGTTGTTTAGCAGATTAGTTGAACCGTCATCATGGGGTAGACTTGTTTCGATGTTTTGAAAGGGCAAAGTGTGATAGACATTCCGTAATAGCAGACTGGAGACAATAGTGGACAGTAACGTCTTTAAGTGTACTGATCTCTGGTCAGAGAAGAAGGGAATAGTATTAGTCCTTGCTTTAAGGGAGGGAACGGTTTGATGAGTGAGCGGGCGCTAAAGAGGAAAAAGGGAGTGAAGACTAGAACCTGAAAGAGAAAGGGAGAGATTTACTGTAGTGACTGATTGCTGATCAGCTCTAAAGGGAGCGGGGCGTTTGATATATTTCACTGAGGTATTTGATTAGAGTAAATGAGCCCACTTACTGTAATTAAATGCACTAAGCTCTCTCTGTCCCACCCCTTTTACTCCTATTTTCATTTCATCCATTTGAATTACTAACTGTTACTCAGTCCTATACCTTGTTCACTGAATAAATATTCCTGAGTAATGAGCAGAAGAAAAGCATGAATATAGTCAAAAAGCAGTGTCCAAAATGACTTATCCTGCGTT
Source organism: Anarrhichthys ocellatus (assembly GCF_004355925.1). Lineage (NCBI taxonomy): Eukaryota > Metazoa > Chordata > Actinopteri > Perciformes > Anarhichadidae > Anarrhichthys > Anarrhichthys ocellatus. The sequence continues at coordinate 5,949,865 of NW_022280033.1, read as the reverse complement.
ATCTATGGGCATCAAACAATGTATCAATGCGTTTCTTTTGTAGTATTTGAATACAATGTATATAGTTTGCCAGGAAAAGCTACTCCTGCTCTGAATTTGATGCTGCAGAAAAAGAAATGCAGGGTAATTAGGCCCAATTTTAATCTTGTAAAAAGGCAAGGCCATCATGGCTCCAAGCCAAAAGAACAATAAACACTCTTAAGAAAGACTGGAACTGCTGTTTATAGCATTTGTGTAATTAAAACCCTCCCTGTGTTTGTTTGTTGGTATGAGAGAATGAATTAGATATTAACTAAACCTAGCAGGTTTAGTTTGCTGTGCTGCAGTGGCACGCTCGGTCCACTTGGAGGCGCTGTGTATCCTTAAGACGACCCGACGTGCGTGTGCGCGCTCGTGTTCCTGGTTTGTGTGTCCCAGTATTTTTCTGGCTATATATGGCTCTATCTGCATTCTTATGCCTCTGTGCAGAATATAGGAGTGGGCTACCTGAGCTGATAATAACATTCTCATGATGCACCGTGCAGCTCGGTACAGTACCGGCTTTAAAAACACTGGCATTGTGAAACACAGGGCCACTTCTCAGTGACTGCTGATGTTTCCCAGGCCTCGGCGCAATTTTATAATGCGGTGCAACAGCATCAGAAGACCCGGGCACAATTTATATTTAAATGGTTGAATTATTTTGAAGTATTCACACAATCATGCATAGGGTGTGGCGGAGGAATAGCTTTCTGGTATTTACATAGGGGTGGACACAATAATAGCAACACCTGTGCAGTGAACTACAATAGCTCTGCAATACATACATCCTCTGTGAAGCCTATGATATTCCATTTCTTTTGAAACTGTGTCTGAAGGTTGTTGTGCTGTTGGAAGGCTTTATACAGCTAAGCCGTTGTCTCCCCTCTGTATTTGCCTCTCAATTCAAGGCGTTTGCAAATATTAAGATATAAGTTTTAATACGACATAACTAGAATCAACACCTCTACCAGATCTCCATCAACCACATTAACACATTAGCAGTCTCAAACGTTGTATGCATTGCAGGGTTATTATATTGTATTGCTCTACATTACCGTCACCAGCTTTCATCTTTACATGACCTCAAACTGTATGGTCACACTTAAACAGATAAGTAACTTTGAGAAGTAGTCAAACTTTTGCTGTAAAGTTTCTGTAATTAGAAGCAATACATTTCCCTCTGAGTTACAGCCCAGTATCCCTCCACGCATCATGAAACCTTGCATGGAAACCGCCTGAACGTTTCCCTTTTGCCTTTTATAACTCTGTCAGTTTGTATCCCTTCTGCTCTTGGATAGCCTAATCCTCTAGTTCTCCCTTCACTTCCTCAAAGCCACGGAGCTACTGCTGCCTCTTATCCCTGATATATTTATTTTGCCTCTAATTTTAGTTTTTTTTTTTTTTTTTGTTTTTTTTGCCAGGTAGAGACAGGTCAATTCATTAGTGTTTAACTTAGTGAGGTACTTAAGCCTTTTGTCTGCAGAGTGCTTAGCCATTTCTGGAACATGCTGCCAGTGAACCGGCTATGCTGTTGCATTAATGAGGCTTAATAGCTGACCTGCTTTTGTTTGTCTTGATTTTAAATTGACAGCAGCAGCCCTTTCCAGATAAACAGTATTGTTTGTGAACCTGTTTTGAAAGCATTCATTGCTTTCAATAGAGACCATCACACACAACTTGTGTCAACTGCTGTCTGAGTCATTCCCAGAATTACAGCCTATAGTTCCTATGATTATCCATTATGACTCCCTGTATTTTCCGACCACAGTCGTGACTATTATTTTCCTATAGATCATTACCATGCTGCTTTTTAAAGCCACTCTGTCTCTCAACTGGCCCCCACATATTACACATCTTAAATTGGCTGCTTATTGGTCCCCTGTGAGAGATAAAGGCCACAATATATTAGCTGATTCCGAACATAAAAGCAGAACCACTTTTCACGGACATGATTTGGTTGATTAAGTGTGTTCAGATTATTGACTATATTTTACTTGCAGCTACATGATTAGCAGTGCATCTGTCTAACGTTTTAAAACACTTAATTTCTGAGCATAATCTCAAAACTAAAGTTTAAATTTATAGGTGATTATTCTTTAACTTGTACTCCGTCATACACCGGACTACAATTACCTTGATGCTTATCCACACAAGTTCAACTAATGGACACAAGTTGTCTGCATTAAGGCTAATCTAGTGATGTTCCTTGAACGTTTTTTTACGGCTAAATTCATTTGCTACCTATTCTTGCTTTGAAGAAGGTCTTTGACCGAAGGCTCACTTTATAAACATTTTTTGCACATATTTGAGAGTGCGGATGCTTCTATTTTGGGACTTGATCTACAAAAAATCATTTTCTAGGATGTGTATTGAGTTCCTAAAATCTGGTCCTGAATAATTTGAAAAGGACGTTCAACAAAACAGAATTATTTTCGTGTTTGTTCGGGAGAAAGACGCATTGAAAGATCAGTTTTTACATCAGATTTCTAAGACATTATACAAATACAAGATCAATCAAATGCATAAAGTATAAAGATCCCAATAACTCACTCTCTCAAAAGGCATCCATCATTATATTCAAACTAAGCAGAGCACTAATTGTATATGATACAAAGCAAAAAACAACAAAATGAAACTACTTATATTGTTAATAACAGTAACTACGTCTTAACAACAAACCCTGTTCAAACTGCGATCATCTTATAAAACCTGAGGTTTCTGAGTGCAACAGGACGTGTTGACAGTCTGTTTTATGTGTAAGGTGTATACACTATGGCACAGTACGCACATTATTGTCATTTCATCAACAATAGACACATCTTGAGCACCAAACAAAATGTGAAAAAGATAAAACTGGAAAGACATACTGATTTGAGGATTACCTAACTCTATCTAGCTCCGTTCTGCAGCTGCCATCACTCGTCAAGCAATTTCACTCAAGTGTGCCTCCTCCGCACTGCTGCTGTTTCCTTCTCTGAAAGTTTGCCTGTGCATCGCATAACACAACGGAAATAAAGTGTTAATATAAAGGACACGGACATTTGTAGCAACATGTTTCTAGCAGGGGTATAACTGTAAAGTCACGGTGTGATGCGAGTCTGGTACAGTGGGAGAAATAACCAAATGCATAAGGATCCGTTTCGTTTCGTTTCATTTCATTTGAACAGACGGTAGTGCAAGTGTCAAAGACATCTTCCTTTTGCTGGGGACTGACGTAGCATTCTGCCCGCTGGCAACTTTGGTATACAATTTTCATGATAGAAATAAGGAACATTTCAAACACTTCCGTATTCCTCTGCACAAACACTCTCCCTAAAGGCAAAGGGTCACAACAGGCTGTACAACTGAAAAGCATCTCTTATGCTATGAAATTGAAAATATGGAATAGATGTTGCCTCTTGGAAGGCTGTTATTTACCGTGAAACAGTATCACTATCACTATTCTAGCCAAAGTTGAAAGGGAAGAGAATGACACGAGAATCAATGCAAAAACTGATTCTTTTTTTATATTTGAATTAAGATTTCCTGGTATTCTGTATCTTTCTTTGTGAACCCATAATTTGGATTCATTCTTTGGACATTCAGACTCCCACCACTCATTCATTTCTCAAGCACCCAATTACCGCTGTAAGACCAACACGACTTTCACAGTGGCTGTACTGGATTATCCTACATTTCACACATCTCACAAAGGTTCCCTTCAGTCGTACCACAGAACAATCCGATCGTTCACGACGTTCAGTAAGACGGACAATAAGAAATAGGTCTTCGCTCAACAGCTGCAAACGAGTCGGGTAAATGGATTACAATGACGTTTGGAAATGATCGGGGTAGAGGACAAAGCCTCCATCAAAACCACCAGCGAGTCCCAAGTCATAGAGTGTAAGAAATGATTCTGTGAAGTAGACGTGCTAATGTCACACAGGAGACACACACACACACACACACACACACACACACACACACACACACAGCAGCAGCTGAGCACAACAGCCCCCAAACTTCTACGTAAAAACACTGCATCAGCAATCGCCTAGTATTTCTGTATTTTTCAGGACATTATTTTGCAATGCGTTTGACCTTTGGAAAACTAATGATCCACGAAAAAAAATGTTGATTTCTAGCCCTCGTCTCTGATAGAGTAGCTCAACTGAGATTTCATTACAAACTAATAGAAAGGTACTGGGCTGAAAAGAGCGGCTTGCTTCCTGTGAGACAAAAGAGAAGACAAAGACAGATGTATCTGCGAAGAGTCGAAACACTTCTCCCTAGCAGTTATCGATTCGATTTATGTAACGCTGAAGTTTGAACAGAAAATTAGCCGCCTCCTTTGCCACGTTGGCTGTATGGTGTACCACGATGCTAATTTACATGCAGCCCACAAATACCAAACATCTACCAGAGATCCTGAAAAGATACTCTCAAAGAAATCGACGGGTAGAATCAAGGTACCTAGTAATGAGCTTTTAATTTGCTCCACAAATCTGCTGTGCAGACAACTCGGGTCATTAGAGGGCAAACTGTCAAAGAGAAGTTCAGCCTCAGAACTTTCCCAGCGAGTTTGAAGGTTTTAATCTGTGTCTGATCCAGCTGTGTTTGTTGGAAGATTCCTCTGATGCGGTGGGATCAGAGAGTGTGCCATGAAACCGAGTATGTTGGAAGACCTTCCCTCGGCTGTTACAATTGTGAATGCTGCTCACGCTGCAGGCTTTTTGGACAACCGGTTCAAGATAGATAGAAAATATGCATGTCATGTGTCAAATTCAAGTCAAATCATTATTCCTTTAGTGCGAGCAAGCTCAACAACTACAACTTAATTGGCTCAAAGCTGCTGCATTTTGATAACGGCGCGTAACAGATATTGTCTTTGCAGTCGAGTCCAAGGGTCCACAACTTGAATTCATTATTAATCAACATTGTTTTTACACTCTCCATGGAAGAGGGACGAGTGCAGGGGTCATTGTAGCAGGACGATTGAACATCTTGCTTAGCAACACATCATCAGAACGAAATATTGTGAATGCACAGGACACACTGGATATTTGCTACTGAGCATTTGCTGTTCTGTAATTTCAGTAATCATCCTTTCCGTTGTGTGGTTTGCTCTCAAACCTCTGGAGTTGCACTCTGTCAATGACAACAAAGACAGTCAATGGAAGGCACGACAGAGACGGAGAGGAATTATGCTGGAATGAAGAAAAGAGAAAAAAACAATAATGTATTGCGCCACAATTTACTCATGATGTGTGTACAGTATGTGAGCAGAACGTAAGATGAAAGATAGGAATGAAATCTTAAATGTAACTGGCAATACAATCAAAACACTTTTCCCACCATAATGATGTCGTCATAATGCAGGCGATTTTGCGATATGCTGCGAGCAATCATTTATGATACATCTGTGTCTAACTGAAGAGAAAGGGACTCCTGAAATGGTAAAATTCTTCCTTTGCGAAATTAGGGATTCATCATACATTTATTTACTGCCTTTTTATTTTAAGTTTGCACAACTGTGATGAAAGTATGTGTAATAATACACAAGATGTCCACGCTGGATGCGTTTCGGGTTCATCCATCTGACGGAAATAATACAATTCAATTGTAACCACTGATTGTAACCAGCCCACTGAGTCTTTTAGAGGCCTTTCTCAGTCTGGGTGTTTTTCCACTTGCACAAGTGTATGATTTAGCACTGAGCTGTGATTTTTGTCAAACTGTGTAGACACTGACGATGGACTCTTGCTGCTGCTGTTGTGCGGCTGGTGTACTGTACAGAGGGTCTTTTTAAACAGGTGAACTGTCAAGACAGCTGAAAAGATCCAGAGATGAAATGTTTGGAGCAGAGGAAGAGTGTACTTATAGCTCTGTACTGTATCACAGGATCGCAATTTTGAGGTCAATATGTCGCTGACATTTTACTGTGCGGGTTTCTGAAAAAGAGAGAATATAAGGAGAGCAGAGAGCAACAGGGTGGAGGAGAAAAGAGAAACATAAATCGGAGGACGGTAAGGAAGTGAGAGAATACAACAGACGAGTCGGGTCGATTTATCAAATGACAAAGATGCCTCCCACATCTTGGTTGACAGTATTTGGATGGCTCCAGAAGTGTTTGTTTATTCTTTTCCCTTCATTATTCCTTTTCATTACGCCTGAAACACTGAGTACCAGCCAGTTATCATGCAACCCATGAGATTTCCTATAATGAGTCATTTTATGCTGTCAATTTAGTTTCATGAAGCACAAAATTGCCTTGAAAAATAAAGCTTTGAACTATTGATTTGCTTTTGGGTGTGCTTTGAATTATTCGGCGGTAGACGGCAGCGCGGCAGTTAGACTAACTGCATATTCTGAGTCTGTAATGAGAAGTGTTTTTGTTGCCTTTTCAAAGTGTTCTGTATTATCATTCACAATTGAGCGATATTTTCCAGAAGTCTGTGCTGTTATCTGCTGATGTATGGGATAATCTGAGCTTCTGGAGGGAGAGGCTCATGTGAAACGGTATCAAAGACAAATGTGATTTACAGCCCTTCATAAACTGTTATTGTTAATGACAAAATTGACAAATTACAGGGATTGAAAATGCGTATTAATGAATAGATAACGAAACAATGAATGTTTAAATGTCATAATGCAATTTAAAAAAACGCCATGCATAATAAATGCAAGAGTTCATCATGGCTTTCTTTTTATGAAATAATGCGATTACGTTACTTTGTGTTGGCGTTCCTGCTCTTGTGTCCAAACACTGTTTTTTTTTTTTTGCATAGCCACCTCATTCTCACATTCATGAATGAAAAGACTACTGCATATCTCAGCATCAGTTAAACCTCTGTGTGCTAACGATGTTGGAAGAGGTTGCTAATACCAGACCAAGGACAGAAGGTTCCTGGTTTAGATTTACATCCATTTCTGGCTAATTGTATGATTTTTGGAATAAGGTTTATGTCCATACACACAAAACAAATGTGCTTGTAAAGCTTTATTATTTGCAGGAAAAGGCTTTTTTTTCTTCTTTTCTTTTTCCCATTTGTGCATTAAGTGTTTTTTTTTGTTTTGTTTCTGACCGTGCACGTCCATGTGTCTGGCCCCTGGGGTCTAGTTATTTCTATCCCAGCAGTTGGTTTTGCAGAACAAAATCCCTTTTTTGCCCAGAGGCAGAATGATGTAATGACTCTAATGCACCCATAATGTGCCAATAATGCACCTATAATGTTATCTAATGCCTTACAATGAAGGGATTGTTACATGATCATTTTGTGGTTCTCAGGATATCCTGAACAACCTGGAACCTCCAGGAAGTGGAGACTTGGATGATGATGACCTCATGCTTGATGTGGACCTCCCAGAGGATGGCTTGCATGGTCAGCGCACACACACACACACACACACACACACACACACACACTGTGAGGTTATTCTATCGCCAATACAAATGCTTCTGTCTCATTGGCGGGATGTTTTCCTCTATTTTCTTATAAGTGGAAACCTCTATAGCAGAACTGTTCCGATCATAGTTGTAAATTAATGCATTACCAAGGTCTTAGCATTCTATTTCCAGCAATGTCCTTTTATGGCATATAATGGCTGGAATAAATTGAATCCTGCATTGCCGAGGGTGAATAGTTCCCTCTGCTACATCCATTAAAAATCTTTTATTGAACACCTTGCTGTCTATTATGTGCCGTTACTCTGTTAAAATTTGGTTGCTGAAGAGTTATTTAATTACAGCTCCACCACTGCCACACAACTGGCCTTTAATGAAAGATGGGCAGCTGACCTGGAGCAGTGTTCAGTCAGCTGTCTGGCTCTGTTTATATGAACAGATGCACACACGCTTGGGTATGGTACCAGCCCCTTCACGGTGCATATACAGGCTTAGTGGGAGTAGACTTCACATTTGATTGCCTTGACAACGGCAGTATGGTATATACATGACTGATTTAATAGCTCTCTATTCCACATAGCACCACCCCCTCCCATCTTGATACCATATCCATCTCAGCCTTGGAGTTTTCTACTTTGTGAATATAATAAGTTATCTCAATAGCATTGAGTAAAATAGCATCTTTGTAGGTGTAAAAGGTAATCGGGTCAGATTATTAACACATAATAATAGTGTTTACAGCGTTGTGTATTCATTGGGTAGTGTGTGTCACAAACATGAGAGACAGAAGGGTTGAGCAAAATGAATATAATTTGTCATGACTCATGAGCCATAATGAATTATAGGAAGTGAAGTTTTTCTTGTCAGTCCTGAATATTGGATAATACGTTTACTGCACACGTTGAATTACCGACATAATGCAAAGGGCACGTATGCCTCGTTCAAGTATATGGATGGGCTCAATCACATGCACACATGCACATATACCCACACAGTGGCCAGTTTATTAGGTACACTTTGAAATGCAGTCCACTGCAACAGCTCTGCAGTAAATTCCACATGTATCAAGTCCCTTATGTTCAGCTTTTGTTGGAAGTGTTTTAGAGGTGTTGATTTGACTTTATGGTCATATTGGAGGTTGTTGATTGTTGTGCTGTTGAATTGCATTCTGTTACACTGAGAGGCATTTCTAATATTTAGTCTACCCTCAGTGATGTAAACTACATCCTCCAAAATGACCATAAAGTTAGATTATTACTTCTCTAAAACAGCTTCAATAGAAACTGAACATCATAATCTTCACTCTGGTAGAGTCTTTTGCAGGCCTGTTGTATTACACTGCATTTGTTTTAGCTAGGTGGGCCTAATAAACTTTCAACTAGCTATACATTACTGAGGCAGCTTTACAACCCTGATGTCATTCTTTAGTCTTTAAACAGTGCTCTCCTTGTTTTTGAGAGAAGAACACAGAGAGAGAGAGAGAGAGAGAGAGGGAGAGAACTGTTCCCTCCAGAGGAATGTGAATTGGAGTGTCATCCTTTCCTACTCCTTTTCGGGAAGCGGCCGTATTTATAGCGCTCTATGTCATGGCCGGAGTTAGGGTCATGAGAGTCAGAGAGAAAGCAAGACGGGTTGAAGAGTCCAGTTAGACCCGGCCCACAGGGCAGGCCCGGGAAGGGTGGTCCCTCCCTTCCAGAGACACCCTGACTCTGCCACAGAACAGGAAGAGGGGAAAGGGAGAAGAGGCCTCATGTCATATTTTCCTCCAGTCGTCGGGTCCCGTGACAGGAGAGAGGCCCCAGCTTCTTTCCCTTGCCTGCCGATGCTGCTGACTTTCTAGCTTGGACACAAACCAGTCAACTTGGCTGCTCCCTCACCACCACCACCACCACCACCACAGTTATTTCTCCCCAGCTCCAGTTCCTAGGGAGTTCCCAGAAAAACAAGGGTGTCAACAAAGACAGAAGCAGGCAGAGTTGATTTTCCCTCTCTGGCCCTTTAACTGCTCACCAACTGACTGGACAAGGAGTCATTTCTCTCCACTCTCTTTCTTAGTTTCTCTGCCTCTGTGGATTTCTTTCCTACAAGTTTACTTTTTAGTGGGCTTTTTCTGAGCTCAAAAAGGGTTATTGGAGGTGCCGAATTTTCCTGGAATGAAACAGTTCAGGATCAAGCAGAAGGTCCACTCCTGTGCTGTGTGGTGACACTCGGGGTAAAGTATTTTAACCACCACTGCTGCAGTACTTGAATTGGGTCTTTCAATCTTCCAATATTTCTTTATCTCTTTTTCTTTTTTTCCTTTTTTCCTTTTTCTCTCAGTCAAAGGACTATCTGGAGTATAGAAAGTCACGGGTCCTTTTGATTTCCTAGGGGTCACACTCTGTTAGTGGTCAATTTTGTTGCGGTCACAGTTAATTTCACAGCTATGTGCTATTGAGTGTCACCAAATACTGTGTCCTTTTTACCTTCTCGAAAATGAAATGGCCCGTCACCGTTTGTGCGACACTTGAGAGAAATAAGAGAATGAGGCGGATCAGATCATGATTTATATGCAGATATTCTAGAATAGAGTATCTGAGATATACACAGCAGCAATCATCACCATAAGATATGAAAAACTGACTCTGTCTTGCATTTTGTGTTTGTGTGTACCTGTGTGTAGTGGTTGTAATGGACAGAAACTGTCAGAGGAAAACAGAGAAAAAAACATATTCTATCTTTTGCAGAATACTACTCGTCTTTAACCACAAACATGTTCTATTTTCACTATAGAAGAGAAATGGAAGAGATTTTCTTAAACTTTGCATCTCTACTGCATCTACAGCAAACCCCAAACACTGTTTTTTGATTGCACAGTCTATATGATCTTTTATCTCTCACTTGCATCCTCTCTGTTTCAGACATGCACAGGTTGCTTTACTCTGGCTGACTTTGCGCTAAATTCTTCCCATATAGACGCTGACAGGATGTCTCACTTTGAACGCTCAGAGAGGGCCGGTCGGCAGGGGCAGCGACGCAGACACCATCGCTGGAGTGGACCCGATCACTTCTACAATGATAGCAGGTTGTTAAGGCCTGAAAGATTAATACACGTGGCCAGATGAGAAGTAAAAAGTAGATTCTGTTCTTCTGTCTGCCTGACTCTCTGTGACTGTGTCTCTCTTTTCGTCTCTTTCTCAGGGCCCACGTCGTCCAGCACTACGACGGTCTCAAGGCTTCAAGGATCTCTTCACGGCCGGTCCCACCTGAAGGCAGGCAGAGTGGCTACAAGGCAATGCTGGATGAACTCACGCTCAAGCACATGACTCAGGACTGCAGCTCGCTCAAGAATCAGCTGCTCAGGCTCAAAACATTACTACAGGTTTGTTCGACCCACGATGAATGAACACAAACATGTACACTTGCATGTACCAAAAGGTGCACAGTGACACACATGAATGCAGGCGTACAGTTCTGCAGGACAGCAACACATACACATACAAAGACTCAACCGTGGACCTTGAAACTCTCTGACTCTTATGTTTGTCGTTGTTCTAATGCCGTTGCATCACCCTCAAGTCACAGACAGATATTGTTGCCTACCCCGGGCTTCTATTTTATTCTTATAATTAGTTTTAGTATAGTAAACTGTCTGGATTTTAGTTTTGATTTCAGCTGCTGTTTTGTCTATTAAATGCAGCTTTGTATTAGTTTGCTAGACTGTTCAATATAATAATTCTCTTATTAGGAGTATACTGCATCATTGTCCTCAGGTGTTCGGTATCGGCAACATGAGAAGTATTTTCTGACAAAACTGAACAAAGCTAGTTTTATTTTGAATGTGGTTCCACATGAAGTATTTAAATGTTTTAAAATGTCTAATTATACTGGTTTAAAGAGTACTGTCATCGCACAGTGCTGCTGCCCTGTATTTAAACAAAGAAAGATGTTTTAGGTAAAGAGACGGTTTTAATGTGCTGCACATGAAGCGTCAAAGTATTTTCTTTGAAGATATTAGAGGCTCTGGGCCTCCTTCTCTTTAAATGCACATTATGTGATCTGTAGTTTGCATATTAGCGTGCGTACATGCATATACATGTATATATCTGTGCTTGTGTGAAACTGATAACTTAATATATCTTTCTCTGTCAGTTTGTCAGTCTGAGAATTCCATTTAATGGGAAGAATAGAGGGTGACAGGGAAGGAGAGGAGAGGAAAAAAAGACGTCAGCTACAGAAATGTGCTCCTGCATTTGAGATGAACACACAAAACCCACAACGCCATCGCTGAAAATGCACAGATCACTCTGCACACTGAGTACAAGGAAATTATCTTGAATGCCTCGACTCAATTTACCCTTTACAACATAAATGTCACATTTAAATCAAATGTCTCCCGCAGATGCATTGTGCTCACTGCAATTAGTCAAACGCTTTGGCTGTATAGCCTCATGAGGGAAAATACGTCTGTCGCCCCATTAGTAACCCTGTTCTTAAAATGAGCCTCCAGCCTCCAGCTGAATCCTAATTGATCTTTGCTTCAGAGTCGGTTATATAGAACTGCTGGTTGTAACTAAATGAATCTTCCTGACCGGAATATGGAGCAGGTGAAATGTAGTGTTGAAATAAAATGTATATTTCAGATGTTGACTGAATATTTATCAACTATTTGATTCATTTTAGAATGAGGAAAACTTCCATGAATGAAACTATTTCACATTGTAAATTCAACACCTTTTTGTGACTCTTGGCCTGATTAAAATATGCAATTTCAAAACTTTTATTTGCTCAAATGACCTGTGATTCTTCTCATTCTTGATCACCAAACACTTAATCAAACATTAATTGGTAAAATCATCAAAGAATGTAATTAGTGTTGCATTACATATTCTGTCTACACGAGATGAAGTGTGGATCTGCTTTGGAAAACAAAAATACACAAGTACTCCATACAAACTTTTTTATTTTTTGTATTCCGTGAAATAAATGAATTGAAAGTTTACAGCAACACTCTGCCTCAGGTGACAGTTCAGGGTCAGCAGAGCATATGTGCTTAAGACTAAAGTTTTTCCACTGTAGAAAATATTGCTCTTGAGGCATGCTTAAGGCAATTATCATTGATCCAGCTCACCGTGTACTCTCTCTGTGTGTGTGTGTGTGCTTCTAGCTCGAGGATAACGAATCTCCAGCAGATCTTCCTGAAGAGGTTGAGGACAATACCGCTGCATCACAGGTAAAGAAACTTCATCTTAGGTTTATAGCAGTGATTGATTTGAGATGCTGTATACAAATATATATTCTTTTATTCAGTTTACTGTATGCGTGTCTGTGTTTTCAGTCGGAGGAGCTGATTAAGGAAGTGCAGTTGCTCAGAGAGGAGCTGAGGAGTCGAGACCAAACTATTGCTCGGCTCACAATGCAGTGTCAACAGCTGCAACAACATCATCAGCGGGAACAAATGGTGAGTTTGTTGAGGAAGGAAGAGCATGTCATTAGTGTTTTTAATGCACAGAGTGGGCAGACAGAACAATGTGGAGAAACTGAATGACAAAGTTGGATAGATTAACTGAAAACATGCAGTATATGAATAATGTGCTTCAGACAAGACCTGGACAATGGACACACATGTATGGTTTGAACTTCATTTTTGCTGTTATGAAGGGGTTTCTACATGAAGTATTCATGAATGACATACAGCATGGGGGCGCTCGTACACTGTCACGTGATCATACATAGAATATCAATGCAGGTTCATCTTCAGTCGTGTATTCCAGCATCTAGACGCGTGATCCTCGGGCACATACAAACAGGCCTGTAATAGCTCCTGTGCTCATGTTTGCTGATTGCTTTCATGTAGCCTTCAAACATGCATCTTCTCTTCAGGGAGTTCACTGCCGTGACACCAATTCTCTGACAGAGCTGAGATGGTTAAGCATGCCTGGGCACAGCCTTCCATTATCTTTTGTTTACCCCAATACCTGATTTATCCGATTTCATAAAGACAGAGCGTGATAAGAAGGAGTCGAGCAAACAAGGATAGGAGAACAAATTCTATGAACTTAATCTGTCAGAGAGGGACTGATAAAAGCACACAGTGTGGAAGGCATGTGATACAGGTACAGGGTCACCATTCAGATTTCTAGTTGTCACTGAAGACATACTGGTGCCCTTCATCTCAGGTGGGAGTTCAGTTCTGCACTCACACGTGCACCCTAGTGCGTGTCCTTGCGCGGTTTGCGAATGCCTACCAAATAACTACCGTTCTGTTTGCTTTTAGCTGCCTCCGTCTCCACTCTCTAACATTCATTAGTGTCTTGACCAGGCTCGCTTGTTAGCCAAACAACCGTATGCTTCGCTGACATCATTCAAATCCCTGCCGTATTGAGAAATACCAAAATGTCAAAGCGAGGCCTGTCCTCCAGCCTCCCTGCCGCATTCTATCCCTCCAATTAGAATCAGCACCCACCCACAGCAGTCTCTTCAGACAGAGCACAATATTGTCGCAACCTCACGCACAATAAGCAAAGAGAGTAAGAAAAAGCTGGGACATGTTTTCAGATCTCTGCCTGACATTAATGAGTGTAGAGGCTGAGCCAGTGAAGATGTTGGGGGGGGGGGGGATCAGGCTCGGATCTGTTTAATGGGTTGACGAAGCCTGAATACTTGGTCGTGAGGAAATACCAATTAGAGCGACACTGGTTCAGAGCCTGTGAAGATTGCCAGCCATTTTGGTTCACACAATATCTAGAGTTAGAACGTCGAAGGCTTCCCGACCTGCTGCTTGTCCTCCAAATTGGTTGAGAGACGATGTTACAGTTGGTTAAGAGTCAGGTATACGGAGGGAGGCGAAGTGTTACAGAGAGAAACTGCTGAGAGACTGAAGAGGGGGAACAGTTAACTGAATTGAACATAACAGAGTAATAAGAAAACAATAGAGTAGCTGTGTGTGGCGGGGAGACAGTCTGTTGCAGTATACTGTGTGTGTGTGTGTGTGTGTGTGTGTGTGTGTGTGTGTGTGTGTGTAGGGCTGAGAGGAGAGAAAATGAAATAATGGGAGAGAGAGGAGTGGAGCTATCACAGACAGAAAACTGATTTCTCAGTCTGACTTGACAGAATGCAGTTTTGGATGCAGCTTCCGCCGCCGTTGAGGCAGACTGCTCATGATTATGCGCTCTTCTGGTTTGAGCTGTTTTCACCAAAGCTGGCAAAAAAAAGAAAATAGCAACTTCTGTCAGATTCTGCCATATACTTTGCAGCCGAGCACAAGTTGCGCTGCTCTTTATTCACGCATAAGGAAGAGTATGAGATTCTTACAGAAATGGTTACAAAATGATTTAGCGCACCACATTGGCTGCTCTGTCGTTTATTTCTATATTGGATTGAGGTACCCGCTCATAGTAAAGGCTCGTAAGTCACATGTATTACTCACATCAGTTAGTTAGTCATCGTGGTTTTACCAAATGAAAAAGGAGGTAATTTTCTTGTGCTTCAAGTAAATATCAACGAGTTTAATTTACTGCAAGACCTTTAGCCATTTACCAACCTGAGCTTGATTTTCTCTGATGATTTCCCATCATGCCCCTCATTTATCTGTGGAGATACAGGATGACATTTCATTGCTGCAGTCTGGTAATATGCATTGATCTTTTAAAAATGCCATCTGTTTTATTTGTGAAATTAAAGCAGCTACGTGAAGAACATAATGCATTTTTTCTTTGTCTGTTAATACATGTAATTATATCAGATATTTTACAACCTGCTGTGTTTACTGCTTAGGTTATACATTGAGACAACCGGTAATGCCAGATATAAAACCCAACAATTACATTTTTTTTTTCCTGCTCTTCAAAGTAAGCAGATATCTTTTCTCAAGCCATTTATCATTCGAACGATTCATTGCACTGTTATTTGACTGCTCTGCAGAGTGACAAGCTTATTACCAGCATGGAGTAGGAAAACATGGCCCATGGGTCAAAACAACATAATTATTACAACATTCTACGCTTTCTTTTATTGATTTATTCATTCTTGCCCCCTCAGCCTGCTCAAGGATGGCCGGTCAGGTGTCAGTGCCACCACCAGAGGGCTCCCTCTTCACTACGACAGAGCGACCGACAGATGGACAAACGGACGCAGCCTCACTATGACAAGGCCACCCAGACGTACTGGAGACCACCAAGCCAAGTTGTGAGTCCAAACACTCACAGCACACATAACGGCTCTCTTGAAGTGCTCAAAGATAAAACACTGGTTCAGAATAATAAGTGTGTTTCACCTCATTTCAACAGTTACCAGGATTTTATTAGATACCAGCACTTGCCTGTATCTCCGTGTAACACTCACATTGGTCCCTCAGTCAGTTTCCCGTTCATTTGCTGCCTCTCTCAGCCATGTCTGAATTGTTCAATGACTACATCATGTCCCCTCTATGGAATGCAGTTTACTGGGGTGTCAGTGGGACGGTCTCACACTCTAATACCCAGATCTCACACCAAACAGGGAGTTGTGAGGCTGGTGTTAATGTTCGAGTGACTGAGAAAGAGGAGATGAACAGTTGGAGGGTGGGAGGAAAAGGGAGAGGGATTCATGGAGACAGACAGACAGACACCAAGAGGTGGAAGATGGATAGATATGTGTTCAGCTTGTTCATCATCATGCCACACTAGCATGCTGTGTGGCAGCCAAGTATTGATTCAATAGCAGGAGTGTCACAGGGAGGATGCCTAGTAAACACTCTCCTAATTGACCTGCTCTCATCCTTCAGTGTATGATACGTGCACACACACACACACACACACACACACACACACACACACACACACACCTAAAGATAAGATATAATAAATTATAGAAATGAGGCCCGGTGAAAAACTGATTTGTCAAAAGCACATTTTATTGGGGTACATGAGCTACAGAGGAAAGAAATAAAGGATAAAACAAGCTCACTAATAACTACAGTAGGTCCCTGCTTACCACAAGAGCATTATAGTTTAACAGTTGCTATGGCAACCATCAAAGCAGGGCTAGTTGTGCTCGACAGGAAGCGTCTCCGTGGGAACATCTACCTGTGACCTAGAGCGCCTGGTGTACAATAACACGTACAAACACAGTTGAGACTTTTCTCTCTGTTCTGTCAACTTTTTTTGATGTGTTTTTGTGTTTTGCAACCATCTTCAATTTAAGTTACTTTGTCGTCACCAGAGTGGAGACTATTTCCTCCGCAGCACTGTGGGGACAAGCACATTATGTTGGTGTCATTCTGTTTTTCTGAGCATGCGTTTGCTCTAAAAGGTTAGCTCTGAGTTTTTTTGACAAGATAACAAGAAAAGAGCGTGAAAGAGTAAACAAATAACGGAGAGAAAGGGATGTTTCTCTCTCTGTTATTCCTACTTTTATATTGAATCAAAGCTTTTGGTACCGCGGTGACAGGTTTAGCACCTACAGCGAGCCCGGGTTCACGGTGTTCCTCAAACAATGCTTTGCTTTCACCTCGTGTTTTTCACACAATCCTTCAATGCCTTTTTCGAAATCTGTCTCTTGAGCTATTCTCTTTCTAACCTTTGCCATTTGTTGGACAAATATTATTTTCTTTTTCCCCACTCGCACATTCATTGAGTCTGTATTTCACTTTTCACTACTTCTCCTCCAAAACACACACACACACACACACACACACACACGTTCATAATCTGCTGTCATCTGTATTGTTTTTTCCTCTTGCTCTCTGAAAGGCCGTTTCCTGTTGATTTTTGGCTCCTCTGACATTTAAAGTGCCGCTTCATCATAGCGCTGGAGTAGCTCTTGCCCTGCGATAGTATTTTTTGAGTGCTAAGCTGAAAGGATCGGCCCAGAATATTTTTGATGTCAAAGGCCAGCAGCTATAATCTTTTTATAGCTTTAATTCTGATATCTAGTTGGCTTATCAGTAGCCCACAGGCTAATGTGTGGGACTGGGAGGTCCAGGGTCTTTCCTGCAACTTGAACATGGATTCAGGAGAAATCTCGCTGTGCTTTGTGCTCAGATGAACAGTATAACAATGGAGTGAGCTCGTGGTCTATGACCCTTGGACTATTTAAGGGCTTTACTGTTACCGTTCGTTATTCAAGCAGTTGATATATTCTCTTCTAGAGAGCCATTCATTCCCATCATTTCCTTTCTGGAACCACAACATTGTGGGCTGTCACTCAGTAGACTGCTTTAAACAATTCCACTGTTTGTGATGAACTCATCTCCTTACTTCTTCTCAATCTGTAGGAAGGCTTTGGTGACCCATCCTAACCAACTGCTTTGGGCACGAGCTCCTGCAGCTTCCCATTTTAATCTGCTTACAATCCAATTTTAAATTCCAAAAGCATGCTCGGGAAAAGAAGAAGAAAAACAGTCTCACAATATGCCGTGAGTACATATGAGTATGTGTCTGTCAAGCAGGAACAGTGGACACGCGTGTCGCAGCAAGACGCACATGTGGTGTGGAACTGGAAACTACTCAAGTGTCACTTGTGGAAAAATAACCGTCTTGAATATCTCCCCGGAGCAATCACAGCAGCAGTAATGTTTTCTTCGCCTCCTCTGCTTTTCGCAACAAATAAAACATGAGCAGTATTTTTAATAATTTCAGATGTACAACAGTAGAAAACTGTGCAGCCGTGTGTGTGTGTGTGTGTGTTTGGGGGGGGGGGGTGTATCTCTTGTAGTCAGTGTGACTGAACAATGGGTTCAGCAGACTGAGGACCAGGGAGCCGACCTTGTTAATAGCCCAGATAAACAAACATGCAGATGAGCAGCAGCAGTGAAACAATGGCAACACAATAGGCAATGTTTCATCAGTGGCAGAAAGAGAAGATAATTACAGCTGCCCTCCTCCTCCCTCTCTGCCTTTTAAACATCCTCCAATTCACCTCTTCTTTGGTTTTTTTATCACTCCAGCTCTCTGTCTGTTTTCGTTCTTTCTGTCTTGCTTCAGTGATTCTCCCTGTATGTTGGTCTCTGTCATCCTTCCATTGACATTACCTCTCTACTTTTTAGCTCAGTTGTAATTAGATCAATTTGCTGTCAGAGAGAGAGAGAGAGAGAGAGAGACAGAGGGAGACAGAGGGAGGACAGGGAAGGGAGAGGCAGGGGCATTTGAACAAGCTTAGTGATCAGTTTTAAGCTGTGTAGGTTGAAAGAACAAGTTTTTCGCCTCTCAGATCCTGACATTACCTCTCCACCCACACTCCCTCCGTCTGCCCCCTCGCATTACAGACACACCATCACACATGCACGCTCATTAACACGCAACGCACAGCGGAGTCATCTCGGACAGGTGAGGATTTAATTGCCAGAGTCTGTGAAGTGAGACGTTGTAGCCGAACCTGAGGTATTAGCTGTAGCCAGCCACGAGAAGCTCCGTGTAGTGGATTAGAGGATTAGCATCACGGAGTCCTCTAAATTCTGTTGTTATTTGATGAAAAGGTTGGAGGATCACAAAGAACAACTTTTGACTTGACTTTTAAATTCTTATCCTACTTCAAAAAGTTTTGCTTTGGGACTGTGCACAGACAAACTATGAGAGGGGCCTCTGGTGAACAGACTACTACCACCATAACTGATGTGGTAGTTATTTATGTTGGTGAGAATGACGTCTAAAACAAGACTAACCAACCAACCAATCAGAAGGAGTTGTGAGTGCAGCAACAAGGATGAGAACCCTCGCCTGTTTTTCCACTTGTGAAGAGTTGTGTTCATTGGAAAAAGCAGGCATCAAACCCAGGGTCTCTGTACTGGTGGGAGAGAAATGAAAGAAGTTTTTGATGGAATATGAAAAACTTTCCTATTTTCACAATTGCTGTCTCCCTGTCCTCGTAAAGCGCTGTCAGCCCTTCATTGGAGAGTCTTCACAGATATGGAAAACTGAGAAATTGACAGGCTTCGCTGCTACCGAGGTCTAATAAAGCTGCCAGACACTGTCAGACACGTTCTAGAGCCCTCCAACATACCCTCTTGTTCTCATCGCCTGAGGTTTTCCTCCCTGCAAATGAAGCCTCGACAGGAGGCTTCTGGCAGCATCTCCCGCTGAAGCAGTTGTTGGTGTTCAAGGAACGACATGGACGAGAGCAGATCAGGGCAACCCATTCCTCCCCCTCTAGCAGACGCACTAGGGGGGCTCTGAAATAGCTTGGGCTGGACCTGCTGGGAAGTTGCTGCTTTCCCCTCCTCGTCTTCTATCGCTCTCTATCTGTTCCTTCTTCCCTCTGATTCCGTGCTCCTCTTTTCTATAATAGAGTCCTGTTTGAGCAGCGGCCCTCTCCACAGCAGAGGAAAGAAGTGATAAGGTTTTAGTCCGTCTGTCCGCTTAACGTGATGGCCATGCTTCCTCTTCACTTTGCCTCTCCTCATGGGGGCCTGGAGATTTGCTATCAATAAAAGGGCTTGTTTTCTTTCAGGTACATGTTCGTGCTCACAATATACACATGCTGGTTTGAACAAAATGTTCAGACAACAAAAACTAAATGTGATAAATGGAGATAGTTGAACAGATAGACGGCAAACAGTCTGACATATATCATTCACAATGAACCACACGTTCAATGATTTCAGCTGTCACATTGTGCCTCAGTTAGATTAGATCGTCGGACTTTTGTGACTAATTATACTCCAAGTGTAAACTTATCATCCTTGCGCAGATCGTCTTAACCCAAAACTGATGTACTAAAGAGAATCTGAAAAGTATCTTCATCATATTCAGTAGACATGCATCAAATTCACAACTAGTGATGGCATCACATCTTTATGCACCCCCCCCCAGCTTGTAAAAGTTGTCCTATCAATTATCAAAGTGATGGGTGGAAAAGTTGTCCTTTCCTGTGTCACCTTGTTTTTTGCACTGCCTAAGATGGAGTGCTCTTCTTCAATGGATTGTAGTCTTGGCACTGGGGATGGTTTTTAATGGATTTGACTATATTTATGGATAAACAATGACACAGTAGGAGGAAGAAAATAGTTTTCAGGGTGGCCCGGGGAGAAACAACATAAAGACTATTGGAAGTCTCCAGGTAGCCGATGTTTTATTGGACGATGAGTAGAATGTGTCAAACGATGTGATAAAATAATCTCCTGGGTTTGAGCAAATGCACACATTATAGCATTATGGTGGCAACAGGTGTGGAGAGCAATGATTTGCTTCATTGTCAACACAAAACAATTTCCTATTAACAGATTAATAATGTGATGTGGTGGAGAATTTAAGAGTTTATAGTACTCTGTGTGTTTGCGTTTGTGCGTGTGTGTGTTTGCATGTGTGTGTGTTGACTGAAATGAAGACTGGGACCAAAATATTGTCCATTGAAATACATTTGTGGTTTGAAGTCAGTGTGCAGCCAAACATTGTTCAAATCACATCATTTTATTTTGAATTCTAGTAGAGATCGCAAAGTGTCCAGAGACGCCAAATAGCACTCAATTGTGGGCAAATGGGTGCCGAATTACCTTCATTTGAGGGAATAGTGCTGCCATAAAACAAATGGATCCTGGGTTGAATATTTCACTAATGTATCCTGTATGTATGTCACTTCAGTGAACAGTTGGATCAAGCAGATGCCTAATCTTTGCAGTTTACTGTATGATACAGTCAGACAGTGTGGGATAAGAGTACTTTTCCAACACAGAAAGCTACTTAAGGGTAAAGGAAAGAGGGAGCCTTGATGGTAACACTAACACTCGTTAACACTACAACTGAAATGTAGTTTTTATTTTTTTATTTAAGAACGTGGTGTTTGAGTTTGTGTCGGTATAGTGTGTGTGTGCAAATCTGTTTGTTTGTGTGTAAATTGGGCTTGCCATACTCATTAGCTGCGAGTGTGTGTTTTCTGTGTTGGCATGCCTCTGTGGGTGTGAATGTGTGGGTGTGTGTTCTGGTACGTCATATGCCTTTTGTCCTTTGTGTTTCTCTCTGTGTAGGGTGCGCTGCCCACCCCATTGCTGTCCCCGTGGCAGGCACAGCACCAGGGCTTGACCCGTACCAGCATGCCCCAGCGCAGACAGAGTGAGTCACTAACATCCTCTTTGCAGCCTCTTCTCCATCCTTTCATAACACAACATATCCATAGGTCTGTGAATAGCCTGACTTTATCTCCAATTAAAACCCTCGGTACTGCTGAAATATCTTTGTACCTTTGCAGCTTTTTTTCCATTGCGCAATATCAGGATGGTTTGTCCTGTATGTCTCTTTTTAGATGAATTTGAAACAAATTACTAACATGCAAAGTTTTCCTTGTTCGTTTCCCTAAACACAGTCTGACTTATTGACCTCTTACCAATTCATTTTCTGGTGTTTTTTCCCCCTGAGCCGCCTATTTATAGCTTCAGTTCCCCTTGAACTGTGTGTAGTCAGAAACTGGCTGACTTTGTCGACTTTCGAAAACCTGCAGACACCTGCATTTCTAACTCTCACTTTACACCCCTAAACTGTTTGTTTAGACAATATATCTCCCATAATTTGCATTAAGAACAGTATCAATTCACACTGCAATCTAACAATATAATTGTTTCCCTAACAGAGGGATGTATCTGCTGTCCTTGACCAAACAGTACACATGACCACAACATGGTCTTTGCTTTGAATGCTTTAAATTAACATTATTTCTGTCGACTGAAACAGTTTGACTTCATTGAGAAAGACGGTGCTGCTGAAAAAACAATGAAAGCACAGTCACAAAAGCAGCGAATCCCACACCAAAGCTATTGTATTATGCTGTGCTGATGAGGTAGCAAGTAGAGGAGGCAGAGGATGGCAATGGGTAAATAAATAGACTACAGAAAATACACATATGTGCGAGACCGAAGAGGAAAAGAATAAAGAAAGAGACAAAGAGAACAACCCACGCTGTGTTCTTTTGATCTATCCCCGTGGGGCTCAGCTTTCTATCGAGGGGGAAGGTGATAAAAATGTGGCACAGGTGTGTTTTATTTCAGTGCATCTCAGGTTATTTCAATCTCGAGTGACCTTCTGCTTATAGAGTGTTTTGACAAATATGCGAGAACAGCCCAGCATTCAGTCAAAGTGCATTTGTCCTCCCACCAGTAGATTGCATGGTCTAATTAAACAAAAGACAGCATATCAAAAGATCATCTGTACAGTAGTAGATCTAAGATGATAAACATCTGATGTGACCACTAATGCTCTGGCCGCCCTCTGGGAGCTCTGGCCGTCACCAAACCAGCAAAGAGTTCTTGCCATTAATGCGGGTTTTTGGAAAGACTGATTAGAGAAGGAGCTGCACTCTTCACCCAGGTTGTGCTGAATGGGATGCAGTAATTATATTTTGCATTAAATTAGTTTGTATGTTGAACTAATGTGTGACCTTTTTTTGCAAGCATGGGCTGGGTGTTAATGCTGTATTTAAAATGTCTTAACTCCAACAAGCGTCTTTCTTACACGTCGGGTCCCCCTCCCCGTTCTCTAGTGTCTCTCTCTCTCTCTCTCTCTCTCTCTCTCTCTCTCTCTCTCTCTCTC
>NW_022280033.1:5921983-5926977 GCF_004355925.1 Anarrhichthys ocellatus | reverse complement strand
CTCTCTCTCTCTCTCTCTCTCTCTCTCTCTCTCTCTCTCTCTCTCTCCTGCGTCTCACTCCTCTCTCTCTCCTAGTCTCTTAACCCTTTATTCTCCTCTGCTAATCTCTGTCACTCAAACAATGAAATTGAATCTTCCATGTTCTCTCTGTTCTGCCTTTGCCTCCCCACACATAATGCCCATGACAAGGAGTGGAGCACCTAGTGCAGTACTTCACTGACACGGCGTGGTACAGTAACGTTTCTTTAACATGCGGTTCACTTGCTGCCCTCACCTCCTGCACGCCGGGCTGTGGTTTGCTGCCACGAGGCACGACTGAAGCATGCCCTTCTACATCTGCGTCTGCATGCTTTGCCTTCAATTTTCCGTTGTTTTGGAGTTTGGATTTTGTGTATCTGTACTTGGAACTTTGGTCTGCTCTTCTAAAGTTAGCTTTTTAAGTTTTGATATTTTTGTTATTTTCATTCATCTGTTTTTTTGTGTCTTTTTAATTTGTTCCATCCTATCAACTTGACTATATAAGAACTGTTATGCATGCATGGGTAAATCTCTCTGTGTGGTTTTGTTTTTCTATATTTTATTCATGAAACATTCGAGATGCTTGCCTTAAAGAATTTGAGTGTATTGAAAGGAATAACATTTAGGAAAACCCATGTTACGGGACGTGAATGCATCACCGCTGCCCTAATCGCCTTCATTCTAACTCCACTATCAAAGCAGTTAAGCACAGCGAGCAAAGGACAAATCAAAGTAACCACACATCCTCTGCTCTTACACTATTTCCACTGCTTCAATTCCAACACCATCCAAATCACCATTTACACAACCATCTATATTAAATGGTACTACAAAGTGTATTCTAGCTTTGAAAGGGAGTGCCACCATATTGCCACTCCGATTCTGCTTATGTGCCGCAATCACATTGTCTCCCGACAGACATGAGGCGGATCATTCACATCCTCATTCGAATTCTTGCCTGTTGATTTGTCCAATCACGCAGACATTTTTCACGGTGAGAGAAGCGATGAGATGAGATCGGTTATGTTGGGCATAACATCTTTCAGGTGCTTCAAATTGGCGTCTTTCTTGGTTAGAAAGAACATTTCCATTCAAGTGATGGCTATCATTAGTGAGCTGAGGTATTCCTGGCAGTGCAGTGAAGAGCTCAAATGATTATTGCTAATTATTATTAATATCTGTAGGAGACAGCTGTGGATGGCAGTCATTATGGACCGTGACCTTATAGACACTGCATGTTTCCGGCACTGTCGGAGGTTTCTTCCAGATGAGCCAGCTATAAATATATGCGCTCAAAGCGAACCTTGCAATTAAAGGTGTCATATGTTCTTATCAGAATGGAAATTTCTGGTGGTATTTTTAACATGCACCACAATGTCCAAACTGAAAAATAGTACAAGGCCCGTATCTATAATGATGGTGTCTGATTTATTGAGTCATTCTTTGGAGACACCTGTCCTTTGTGGATTGGAAGTCTTTTATTTAGTTTTGAACGATGAGACTCCGTAGGGAGTGCTCACTCTCAGACTGAATCTCAATAGGAACTGTACTGTAAGTTAACATAACATGCTCACCATGTGAGTGACGGACTAATCAGAGCTTTTGTAAGCAGCAACACAATCATCCATTGTTAAGTTCATATTAAGTTTTTCAATTACAGGCTTTGAAATCTAAAAACAGTATTTTTTTTCTTGCTTGAAAAAACATGCGACAACAAACTTGACACTGAGAGGTGGACAAGGGTTTGGTAATCGGCTCAAGGACGCATTGTGGCAGGGGACCAGGAGATGGAGCTGTGGCCTCGGACATCCACTCCCACTCACAATATGAATGACTGTGAAACGGGCACAGCAGCTTGACCTGCACAGCTTTATGTTCACATTCTCTGAGATCTTTTTACTTTCAACTCACAGAGGGGATGTTTCTGCTGAAACCGAGTTCATGCTTTTCAGCAGCTTGAGACGGTTCCAGGTGGATTTAGATTCTTAAGGTTCTGTTCAAAGGACATTGATAGAAAAAGGCCATTCCTTGGATCTCTGATGGCTTACAGAATCTCAAACTGAGTAGGCACGTAACATAAAATACAGTATTTTTTTATAGATGCTGAGGCTATAAGCTATTCAGAAAATGGACTAATAAACCGTATAAAATATTCATATATATAGTTCAGTATTGACTTTTTTGTGATCTGAGCAACTCTGCTCTTGCTGGTAGTTTTATGGACTAATAAACACTGTTGCCCTTATATTCGGCTTATCTTGAAATGTGGTGCAGAATAGTTGTAAACAAGGTTACAGTATTTAATGGAACTACAGTATATACATCATCAGGGCATATAGTGGTGGTACCTCTTGAAATAGCAGAATTATCTACATTCCTTTTTTTTTTTTTTTTTTTTTTAAAGTGGAGCTGAAAGTATGTAGAATCTGTGAAGCATGCGGAGCGAGTGAACCGATACATCATGAACACTTGTACAAATCGAAACCAAAACAAATGTGTGGAAACAAAAGTCATGATGAGTTTTTGTTTGAATTTGTAGTTTGTTGTTGCGTCATGCTGGATAATTAGCAGCTCTCTAACACAGACACAAAAAAAAAATTGGAACATAAGTGTCAGTGAGTCAGTATTTGTTGCCAGGCTGTTATAGAATGGCATTACTTTGTACAGGTGTTCATGATTTTGTGTTTGTACCTTGTATGTCCCCGGGTGGAGGACAACACCATGGTTGGTCTAAACTTCATGTGGTTAACGACTCAGCACGTTGTTACACAGGCAGCAGGTATCGTAGCGCTCAGTTTGAATGTTTTTGAAGCCTCTCTGCAGCAGCGATAACACAACGAGTCAAAGACTTCAGTAGATCCCAGGCTCTCACATGGCAAGGTTATTCTCCTCTGCTTGTTTTTTAAGTGCTGAATCAGGGCTTCCTCTGTGACTTTGCCTCTTCCATTCTCGGAATAGTTCAGCGACTGGCAGTGGAAACGAGCTCTGATATTAAAGAGTAAATAAACTGTTTGCCTTTTGATTTCGAATTGTCTTTGCAGCAGCAAAATGTTCAAAAGCCTGGATTC
This sequence comes from Anarrhichthys ocellatus, assembly GCF_004355925.1. Classification (NCBI taxonomy): domain Eukaryota; kingdom Metazoa; phylum Chordata; class Actinopteri; order Perciformes; family Anarhichadidae; genus Anarrhichthys; species Anarrhichthys ocellatus. The sequence goes on along the minus strand of NW_022280033.1, from coordinate 5,923,891 downwards.
CACAGGGATCAAACACACCAAAAAAAATGGGGAAGTTTAAAATCCAGCCATTTCTGGAACACGATAAAAACAACTGAGAGCTGTACCTCATTATATTCTGACTGATCCATGACTATTTTATACCCATTTTAAAAAGATCCTATTGATATATCTTTCCTCTTTTCTGCAGCCTCAAGTACTACAGCCTTTCAACCCCTGCCTCAACGAGCACCTCCGCCAGGGAAGACTAGTAAAAACTCCCCCCACCGAGGGCCGCAGTGACCTCATGAGGAGTAGATCGGAGGAAGGAACGCGCACAGACGCTGAACATCCTCTTGAAGACCTTATGGCAGACGTGCCCGGGCCAGCAAACGCCGACGAGCTGAGTCATCTCGACACCCACCTGCGCCGCCCAGGCACTGGGGCTCCTCGGGGGGTAACTGCCAGAGACGGTCCGGCATCAGCACCTCGGTCTGCAGCACAGCATGAACCGAGAACCCCCGCTGTGATCGAGCAGAGCTTTGTCACTCCTAAATCTGCTGGTTCGACTAGCCCTCGCATGCTGCAGCCTCCGCGCCTCCACAAGCGCATGTCTCTCACTTCGCTCAAGCCAGAGGTCACTGGTGGCTTTGCCTCTCTGAAGCCCGGGTGTTCCTTAAGGCCTCTGGCTAACCGGACCAAGCAGCTGCCCCCTCCGTCTAGAGGCCTTCCCTGCTTTAACACTGGAGCCCAGGTTCAAGCTCCGAGCCTGTCTCGCACTTCACTGCTTCAGCCTCGCAGAGCATCAGAGCCCGGCAGGGATCTGTGGTGCTCCGACTCAAACCTGGAGGAGCCCGATCAGGGGACACGCAAAGACCCCGGGTCAGCCAAGATCCGGATCCCTTTGAGTCGCTCATGCCTCCCCAAGCCAAAGATTCCCTGAGGAGCTGAAACCCGTCCATCAAAACTTCAAACTGGAATCACTCTGACATTGATATTCATCCCCTTCATTGCCCTGCCATGATAACAGTGTAACGGTTTTACCTTTTGAGTGTCAAAGGAACAAACACTGAGCTCGTTAACCCCTATGGACCATTCAGGGTCTGCCTGTGTAGTTGACTTTTGTATTTTGCCTGTTTCTAAATTAGCATCTTCAACCCCAGCCTAAATAATAATATGTAGCGAGATCTAATCTACACAACCATTCATAGTGGTATATAACAGTTCTTAGATTGAGGGGGATTTATGGAAGACGTTTACTAGCCTTGCATATGAATGCTGCTGACGCACAGAAAGAGTGTTACTGTTCAGAGAAGTCGGCTTTTGTCTTCCAGTAGCCACTGGCTGTTTATCAAATTTAAAAGTCTTGGTTCGCTTGGCCTCACACCGCTCTGCCCTCTGACACACTGGTGCGTTTGGTTTTAAACATGGAGGTGATATGAATGTGACCTTTGCAGTATAATAGAAGAGCCAGGGGAAATGGAGGCAAAAACAAAAAAGTTGGAAAGAAAGGAGAAAAAAGATTAAAAATAACAGCAGTGGTGGAATGGGTGGGGGGGTTAGAGTTAACTGAAAAACTATATGTATCAAAGTTCTGTCGAGCTGTCACTCCCAAACTGAATATAGGTTTCAGTGTAAATGTGTGTGTGCTTGTATGGAAGTGAAAGATGAGAGACATGGGTTGAGGTGCATATATATATATATATATATATATATATATATATATATATATATATATGTTTTTGCTATACTTCCATCTTGACTTAACCTTTTTGAACGTGCAAAAATTGGCAAAAGGGGTTTCAGACAGTGACACTCGGACGGAAATATAGCGTTACAAAAACGAATCAAATGAACAAAGAAACATCAGCTAACGGGGACTCGTTAGACGTGTGAAGCTGCTGCCTGGTGTGTGTGTGTGTGTGTGTATTTGAGTGTCTGAGCAGTCTT
>NW_022280033.1:5811234-5921883 GCF_004355925.1 Anarrhichthys ocellatus | reverse complement strand
CCGTTTCTCTCCTCGTCTCGCTCTCTTGCTCATCTCTTTGGGAACATCAAAGGTATTAGTGCGTTATTTTCAGGTAGGGAGCCTTTGGGGCTTTAGTGGTGTTTCTGTGGGAGCTTCTGTTTATCTCTCCTTCGCGGAGCCCTTTTGCAGTCAAACGCTCCCGAAATGTCCCCAAACGGAGAGCAGCAGTGTGTTAAAAAGGCCTTCTGACAGCAACTCTGCTCTCTTCTCTGTCACGCCGCGTGACCGCTTGGTGTACGCCTCTGGCACTGTCCGGTCTACTGCGTCCAATAATGCAGCCTACATAGACGGGAGTGAGACGGAGAGAGAGAGTGACACACGGACACATCACACGCATACAGATCCGGACACACAAGTTACATGGACGCACATGCACAGGAACTCTGACAAAACTCAAAGAGACACAAAACTCGGAGGGAACACACACATCAGTTCACACTCCCCAGTAGCCAAATAAGTGCGCCTACACATACCCTCACACACACTTTGAATTCTGTAGCAAAGTGCTCGGAAGTGTATTTGTGTTGTTTTGTTAGCTCTCACAGAATGAGCTCTCCAAGTGCACATTGATCCATCCATCTGTCCTCTGTAGCCAGAAAAAAAAGGTGTCCGGCCCTAGATTTGAAATGGGAAGAGGCTGGAAATGTATTTACCTGTTGGACGGTTTCAACACTGTGCCGAACCGGCCAAGCAGTGAACACCGCTATGTGAAGCCAAGAAAAACCCATTTCTTTTAATGAAAACAGACAGAATGATACATACAGAGGAGGAGAAGGATGCAGAGGGAGAGACAAGAAGACGGAGGTGGAGAGAGCAAAGAATAATAGATGTGGAGATGAAATAGTGAAGGGGCTGTGAGCAGGACAGACTTTTTCCTGGCAAACTTTTCTGCGTGCGAATGTTAGTTTATATACAATGTGGTGAGGGTGTGTATGAGATATAGGAGAGACAGAGAGAGACACACAATATGTAGCATGTTTGCTTGCGTGCATTGTCCAGAGAATAACCCAGCTGAGTCCCTCACGGCTTAGTAATGCCAAACAGGAAATCAATGGTGTGTGTGTGTGTGTGTGTGTGTGTGTGTGTGTGTGTGTGTGTGTGTGTGTGTGTGTGAGTGTGAGTGAGTGAGTGAGTGTGAGAGTGAGAGAGAGAGAGAGGTCTGCCCACAGGCCAAAGGCAGACCCGTGCCAGGGAAAGCAGGGCAGCGACATCCTTCTCTCCCCCTGCTGTATTCCCTATCTCCAAATCGATGTCCCCGCTCAGTTTAGCAGTGAAGCCAATCAGTCTTGCTATGACAAAATGCTATGCTATGACAAAACCACATCTGGGCTCTCCGTAGCAACTCGGATCAATTGTAATGCAGGATCTCGATCCACTTTATGCAGCGATAAGTCTCACGAATGATAACGCTGCACTGCACAACAGAGGCCCTGTTGTTCTATATTATTTCTCTGAATGGCTTAGGGGCTGCATTTCGGCACTGAGCGCACATTATCTATCCATGAAGATGTTTTCATGCAATACAAGGACTGAGACTCATTCCTTGACTTCAACTGATATTTTAGAATATATAGTGGAGTTACTGCAAAAAAAACAAAACAGAAATGAGGCATATTTGCGGTTTTAAGCTTTCAGCTTTACTTTAAAGCTGCTATAATCTATATTTTTATATGAACAATATAATCAAATATAATTCAATTATTATTGATAACAATTTAAAAGCAGTGTCTTGTAGTGACAGACCCACAGATAATCATCAGCTACTGTAAATCTGCAGCTCCGCTCATAGTTTTAGCGCCTTTTGGCTCATTGATTTGGTTTTAGTTCACTAACGATGTCATTTAAAAAGAACGTCTGATAAATCTACTGTACACTACCTGCCCAGCACCAAAGAGACAAATGAAGGTAGTGAAAGCTTCCTTGAGCAAAACATTTAGCAAATATTGGATTTTTTATTTTTTTTTTAATTGGACATTTTACAGCTTGACCCAAACATGACCCCAAAAGAATCTTCTGAACGAGTAAACACCGTAAGCTACTGATTGCTAACACATTTGCCGTATCAACTTAATATGTTTAAGAACCACTTCTGCTCCAGATGATTATTTTAAAGGGAAATGCTAAAAGCTTAAACTTGCAAATATGCTTTTGTATATTTCTTTGAGAAACTTTCTGATTATATTTGACTTGTGTTTAAGTCTGTGTGTTGTCCAAGCAGCAACAGACGAGGTACAGTCCATTGACGTAGCAGTTTCAAATCCCTACTCAAGTGTTAACAGCTGTCATTTTCATCAGAGCTGAATTTTAACCTAGAAGTTAAAAGATAAAGCAAAATATTTTCTTCCCATACTATGTAAGGTGACTGTATTCGTCACTAGATAATCTCCATCGTGAGCTGCTTTCAGCCGTTGAGCACCGTCTCCAGTACACTGTGCAATGTTGTTTGAGGCAAAAACACCAGGGAACACTACATCATGTCTTCAGCGACCTTTTATGCAAACTTAAAAAAAAAGAAGCAAATTAATCTTTTTGAAAATTCTGATCTGAAGCACTTTAAATGTCATTAGTTGTTAAAGCTGAATGAACATCAAACTGGATTTAGAAGCTACTTTGTTTCTTCTATTTTTCCCAGTGTGTCTCTGTTTGCAAAGGCACTTTTTCTTGGAAGCCACGTGAGAAAGCAATAACCAAAAATCTGACCCGGGTGTTTCAGCTAATCGAGCTTTGTCACCTTTTACCATGTTTCCATCATGTCAGACCTCCAGATGTGTTTATCTTAAATGCTTAACAGTAGGTCAATAGCAAGAAGATGGTGCTCTGCCATCAATGAGAGGCCACGGGTGAAATCCCCGGTCATATGGTGGGAGACACTTCTTTGACAGTCATTGCTGTTCATTGATCTGGATCATAGACCCTCACCAACGCTTACACACACAAACACAAAGCTGCTGACCTCAAGACGAAAAGTGAGAACCTCATTCTCTGTTTCTTTTACTTGTTTTCACTGTCCACTGGTTGTATTTCTGCGGAAATAATAAAGTATGATCGTAAAAACATGTAGTTTGGTGATGGTTTTGTTATTTTCAGAATATGTATCACCCTTTTTTTTTTTTTTTTTTTTATATTCATTTCTTCACACTTCAAAGGCAGACACAAAGCCCTGGCACAAGTAGCACAGAAGCTGCTTTTTAGGACTTAAAGCAAAAGGCATTACTCACGAAGTATAACTCATATCTTTTCATTACAAACTATGCAGCCTCTGTACACCTTGCATATAGTCCACTTACTAATGAGGTTACACGCTTCAGAGGCGATGGGTGGATAACGGCCTGCCAAGCGCAAAGAGTAGCGTGACACCGTCATTAACTTAGAAAAGTTGGAGATGGAGTGCACAAGTTTGTTTCTTGAAAGGAAGCCAGGCTCTTTTATCATAAACTGTCAAATATACGCTGCACATTTTTCTCTGTGTAATGTTTGAATTCTGCAGGTTGCTGCTCACACAGGTTTGGCAGAGTCATTTCTTGGGTAATATTAAGGTGAGTGCCCGTTCTTATGTGAGATGAATAATTTAAAAAATGTAGGCTTGCAATTGGGGCTCTTCAATTATGCAGGTTTATACTATGAGTAAGGTGGTAAAACCCTTATCATTCAGTTTTCATTTTCATTTTGCATTAAAAAAATCATCTTTTCACACATTTTATAGGCTGTATTTTCCAGCTCTTTATTGAAGCTTCATACTATTTAAACATAAGACTACTTTTTTTTATAGTTGTATCAGTCAATGGACAATTGTAAAATTAAGATTTTTCTTTGCATAATTTCATACAACTTTCCTCCAAGTTCAGCCTGGCGTATTAAGTATCTTTGGAAAATTCAAGCCTCCACCAGAATTTAAAGAACTAGGTCCCCCCTAATGCCTGAGGTTAAATGCATTATAATCCTTTTGAGATGATTTATTAGTTACTTTATCCGATATAAAACGCAGACAGGAAGAGGAATCATTAAAAACTAACCATTTCCTGGCCAAAATACTACAGGTTTACAACAATATAATGTACTTGGAACACGACCAATTTGTTAATTAAGCATCCGATCAGGTGGGAGAAATAGTCACGTGTCCGTACGTGACCTACTCCACTCTCTGGAACCAAACGCACCTATTTCGAAATTGCAGCCAATTAAAAACACCATTTCTCCTCCAAACTTTTTGACCCTGCTGCTCTGCTCGTTTACTATGCCGTTAACGTGGCTGCAGGTAATTCATACAAATACAAATGCAGTCGCGGTCGCCCGCCAACATGTGCTTCTAAGAGACTTTTGTAGACAAATGATGATGTAGGTATGAGGCTTTAATCAGACTAGCTGTGGCCTCAAACGCAACTTCAAACCGGCGCCAGTTTGGGAGCAGACCATAAGGTCCAAAATAACGGCTTCACTTCTTCAAGCTAAGCTGTTTGTGCTGACAACCTGCATGTTGTGGTGTGTTGGCTCTGTGGTGTGCTGCTGAGAGGAGGTTGAGTCGCTCTGCTTGTTCATGAAGTCTTGGCTTCTGCAGGGTGCACATGTTTTGCTGCTTTGCTTCTGTCTGTGTGCAATGTCTGTTTTGATAAAACTTGGGAATTAACATTGTGTACTGGCTTAGTTTTAGTTTTCTTTGATGTTGTTTGGCGTGTGTATTTTTTATGCTGTTATGTTTTGTTTTTTTAAAATTTACTTCGAGATGAAATATTAGTACTATTGATTTGAGTACTATCAGTGTTATGGCGCTGAATTGCTTTAGTGGCATATTTACCCCTTGATTGGATTGTTGTTGTTGTTGTTTGGGGGGATTTTCTCTCGACAAACTGCAAACTTGGTAGAAAAATAATTATGTAAATTGACTTTAGAGATGTAAATATTATTGTTGTCATGCACACAGCTCAATGACGAGGTTATTTCCCTGTAATATTGATGTATACTATTTAATACAAGAGTTTTGTCGTGCATTAGGGAAAAAACCCTCAAATCAGGGTTTACTGTCACAGCGTGCTTTTCTGTTCTTCTTGGCATAATTACATTTCTTCTGTTGAGCTCCTGATTACTGTTTACTGCTGCTTCACTCTTCAACTTTAAGCTCACAGTCTGTCTACTGCACCCTTTAACCATAACCCTTGGCTTAAACGTCCTTTAGTTTAAATATATATTCCTACTTGAATAAATAACTAAAACATCCATTAACGTTTGGGGCCAAATAACCCCACATCTCAATCCGACAGGTCGACCTGTCATGCTGTTAATCTCTTCAACCTTTTGTGGTGCATTGTTGGATGTCACAAGGTGAAGCCTGCTCACGCCAGACAGCAAGCTCTTCCAGATGTCGATGTAAGTCATTCAGATCCCGAGACACAGCGTCTCATGATCAATTTCGTTAGACAATAGGCTACACAACAACCACACTCAATACATATTATACTGGCAGGGTGAAATGGGCTAATGTTTTAGTTAACCTTTTATGTTGTTTGTTGTTGTCTTTGTTGCAGATGTGCTGGCTCAGCTCTGCTGTATAAAACTCATGATAAGCTGACTGTCACGTTGACTGGCTGGTTAAGCAATGGATGTTGCTGGACTGTACTTTGACGTGTGAAAGTTCCCGTGCACAGTGCACCTATAATGGCGAATGGTGCATAAAAGGTAAACGGGACACTGCTAATCATATTTGTACAGTATGTGATTTTAATCCCTGGCGTGTTGTAGCAGGGTTAGGGACTGGGCATATCTTAATGAGTAGCTTGATTGTGTTGCAGAACATCTTTGCTGAGGCCAAAGTTTTAACCGAGCTACGGCATTAATATAGCACATTGTCTGTATGCCGGTATGTCGCAGGTTCCTGTGTACCTCATTAACTCTCCTTGTTGGTTGCGAGCCGTTCTTGCTGCGTTCGGTGGTGCGTGGGAGGTAGCTAAAGTGTATTGAATTCAACTTAATTTCATGAGTTTTACAATAAGTCTCTATATTGTTTGGATTTGAAAGCCTGTTCAAACATCTTTTCTGAACACTTTGAGCTCATAGAAGGTGAAAAAAAAAGTTCCTTAACATCTACTCCAGTGAGTCGTCACTGTCTATTATTGTGCTCTGTCCCAGAACAATGGATAAGAACACACCAGATGCTTGTGCCAGCTGATCTTTTTAATTGGGGATTTGTTTGTATTTGGCATACTCCTCATCCACCTTTCTGTCACCGTTACTTAAAATCTTGGACCCACTGTGACAACGTGTTGGAGAGTTTTTTTTTTTTTTTTTTTAAACATTTAAGCAGTGACAAAGGCAAAGAGGGCCTTTTGACTTGAGTTATGTTTTCAGGCAGAGACTTTCTGCCACCTGCGGTACCCGGCCCCTCCCCTCAAAGGAGAAATTCCAACCTTGTTCTCTTCCTCCGGCAATACTTTTAAATATTCACAAACGCTGCAGGCGAGACGGCTTAACTTGAGTGTAGAGGGAAGGTTTAGGGGTGAATACACAACATTGGAGTGAGCGCTGTGCGATGGCAGAAGTACATGACCATAATTGGATCCCCTGACAGCTGTTTGACTTCTACCTCCTCTAGGACAGGACCCACTCACTCCGACTCTTTAATTCACACACAAAACGCTCATTGCTATGCGTAGCTGTCCTGATCAGTTTGCACTTTTAAATGACCTACAGATCGCACCGTCTACCATTTGTGAGTGCCTGCTGTCGGGGGTATTTGTCGGCTTCGCAGGATGTCAAATAAAAACAATGATGTCCTTGTGTACGTTGATGGTGCAATATTTAGTTCTGTGTGAAGGCTAGGTCCTGTACCTGACAAATACCAGGTTGGGTTTGTACCTCCTTTTTGGAGAAAAGTTTTGAGATGGATAGAAACTGACATAGTTTTTTTTTTTTTTTCGAGCTTGGTTCAGTTTTGCATTTATTAGATAAAAGACATCAAAGAGCCTGACGAGAAATAAGGAGAGAATGAGATTTGGGGGGGAGGGTGACATGCAATATATGTGCATTATAGACATACAATATAGTTTATCTAATGCCGGGTACACCAAAATAATACTATGTCGGACTTTGAAGTACCTGCTAACTCCGCTGAACATTAGTTGACAATTTCATGAGCTTTTTGTCAACCTGCTGTATGTAGAGCTCAACATATCCGTGTTAATGCGACTCGGTCCCGAGGTTGTTTGTGTTTGGCTTGTTGTCACATTATTTAATTAATAGATTCATTTTGGACTGATACACCTGCAGTTTAGCACAGATCATTTGGCCTGTTTTGAGCTCTTGTTAATTGTCTCATGTTAATTTGAAAACTTGCATATCAAAGAAATGAGTGCCATTCAGTTGGCAAAAGCTACTAATTGGCATTCAAACTAGCGCACATCAACATTTGTAGCAATGTATCTGTGATTAGGTTACTTAAATGTGCAATAATAGATGCTTGTGTTTGTGCCAGTTGTTTTTGACAAGGCTTTACACTCTAACCCTCCATTGCTTTACAGATTGCTACGTATCTGTCTTTATAGTTAGACTTTCTCTGGGTCTTTTGAATTTTTTTAGAATGATTATTTCTGTTTTTTATGTCGGACTGTGTGCATTGATGAATCAGGATGTCTATGTAGCATATTTGAGTGTCTGGTACTTGCTGTTCTGATGATGAATAAATAGGCAAAATGAGCCTGCTTTGTAGCCTATTCTATGGTATGTTAGACTTTTCCTCTCAGGGAGGTCGTGGATTAGAGAAAGTCAGATGTCCGGAGGACCGTCTGCACAAAATTAAGTCAGACAAAGCACTCGGGGACGCTCATAAAACCTCCCTGTCAGCAACACTGGTGCTTGACAGAAAAAAATGGCGTGGAGTAACCTCTGTTTTACAAGGTGCAAGATGAATCATAATGCAGCCGAAACAATGATGAAACCAATATTAGATATAAAAAGGACAAAAACTTTGTTCAACGGAACTGAGCTCCAAGATCTGTCAACATCCTCAAAGCACTCGATTGCATTTCTTAACACCTCAGTATTAACTTGATTGTCAGTAGCAACATTTATTTTTCATTTTATCTTGTCCCCTTTCTTTTTAAAAAGGTATTTTATGATACAATTCCAGCTCTTGTGTCACGATCACCTCCATCAAATTGCATAAAGAAAGGCAGGTACGAAGAAAAGCAACAGAAAAAGAGAGCAAGCAAGCAAACACTTGAGTGCTGGCTTGTAACCCAGACACTGCGCTGGTGGCAGTTGCAAAGAGCGTGTCAGAAAGCTAAGAGGGATTAAACAAACCATTGTAGGTTGGAGTGCATCCGAGATGAATGTCGACATCCATGGTTAAACTGACACTACACCATCCAAAGAGGCCACATGGCAGAGCTTGACGGTTCGTCTACTTCACAATAATGGTCTTCTCCTCTCCAGGTCGTGCTGGTTTGATCGGTCGGCCTGATCTTGTTGATGGATCTGTTGTTGCAAATTTATTAACACGCACCTCTGACAGATATTAATCACCTCCTCAGCACTGACCAGATTTCACAGCATTGCACACAAGACCTACTTATCGTCTCAGCTCTGAAATCAGCTTTTTTCATTCAATTTTACTTTTTGAATTCTGCTGTTGTGTTTTTTCTTTCTTATAATACCTGCCATGTATTTACAGTGTGTTTGAAATCTGCTAAAACCCTCTGAAACATGATCACGGTGTGAGGTGAGGTCTAAGGCCAGTATTTGTAGGGGTGTTAATGTTTCACGACCTTTTGTTCGATCCAATTGTGATTCTCGGGATCACTATTGTGAACCAAAATCGATTCCCGATTCAGTACACAAGGGAGCTTATTTCAGGATCTACTCCAACTGATTGCAATAATGTAAACGAGCAAAACATTTATTCATGCTGAACTAAAGTTTTTAGTGTTTCTCAATCCGCAGTTTCTCCAAGAATAACAAGATCAAGTTAAGCAAAAAATAAAAATGCTGCTAGATACATTAATACAATCTGTCGTCTAACTGCCTTTTTATTTCTGTACTCAAAATAACATAGTTAAACTGGCATTAAGTGGGATTTTTCCAACAAATCGCACGCATTGTTTTCCATGAAACTCCCCCAGTGAAAGTGATGAAAGCGCCGCGATAGATGAGGAACGGCTGGCTGGGGAGCTGAAAGTTGCCTAGTTGCTGTCGGCTATGTTGTGTCATTTCCAATAAATATCATAAAATAAAACTTGTTTTCTGTCTTAAAAAATATGTTGGAAGAAAGTCGGAAAGGCTGCAAGTACAACTCACCCATCTTTTCAGTGGCTACTTCTCCAGTCTGGAGCGCACAGCTGTGGGTTATTAAATTATCCCTCGTTCATCCTAACTTTACATTTCATTATCAATGAAAGTGATGCTGTGTGACTCCCGTCATACTGTCAATTCAGTGCATGTGAGGCACTCGATGCACTTTATTCTGGAGTGCAATGTCTTTTCTTTTGTAGAAAATACGTTTTTAAAAATAGATTTTTGAGAGAATCTTTTGAAGAGAAGAATGTTGATTCTTTCATGAAATTCAACAACCTACAGCTCTGTGCTTATTGTAAAGCACAGAGCTGTAGGTTGTTAGCCTGTAACGTCCTGCACAGATCAGTCTCGAGTTTCAAACCTGCATTCATGAACCTAAACTCATCTTCTCTATTTTGAGGATAATGCAGCTAAAATCACCCACACAGCCACCCACAGACGGTGCAGATCACACGGGCTCAGATTACAGACATCCAGACACTAACAAACATGCAGAGGAAGAACACAAAAAGACAGACGGTATGAGCACATCTATGAGCGCTAGCTTAAAAGAAGCATGGTTCACACACTCGTGCCAAAGAACGGGCCGATATGAATACGCCAATGCAGTGAAAAAAAGTAATTAAATGAGTCCTCAATCCATTGCATACTTTATTCAGCACAACATTGTTTGCCGGAATTCATTTTGGTGAGAATCAGAATTCTCCTCGTATCACAGATTCTCGCTCCATTTTGAATGCAGAGCACAGCCGGCTGGCTTTCTCATGTTAAGTGCTTGATATCCTTGAATAATTAGTTTAGGAAGAGATGAGCCTTACTCTTTAAGAATGGCGTCACAGTTTTTTTCTTTATGTGGGGTGATTTTCTTTTTTTTGGGGGGGGATGAAGGCTGTTCCCTAATGTTCATTCAGATAATTTGGCATTTAGTGACATGAAGTTATATGAAGCTAAGACCAAATGGAGCATGAGTCCTCCAGGATTGCTTCTGCTTTAGTTTATTATCAATCTTAAGATGAATATGACGTTCATGTTCACTTTAGTTTTTGATGACTATTTTTTTTTTTTTTTTATATGACATTGCTGACTCTCTTCCTTTCCTTGGGCCATTTCATTCAGACATCTCAAATGTGGACTGTAATTGTTTCTAGTCTCAATACTTTATTATCACATGGGTGGACTCTGCAATGTAAAAGCTTAAGAACCAAATAAAGCATGTCGGCAACGGCTGCAACCAATGATTTTCATTATCGATTTTGTTTTCTTCAATTATTTGATTTATCGTTTAGAAAATGTCAAGAAGTTGTGAAAGGGGATTTTTCACAAGTTCCCCAGAGCCTGAGGGGACGTTTTCAAATTGTCAGCCTAAAACCAAAAAGTATTAAGTTTACTGTTTTTCGAAAAACATTGAAGAGCTGCGTATCCTCACATCCAAGCAGCTGGTACCCATGAATGTTTGGCTTCTGGCCTGATAAGTGACTTGCATGACTGTCAACAGACACATTGATTAAATGACTAATTGTTCTCATAAATATGTGAGAGGGATTAACATTTAAGTGATAATTTAAATACGTTTTCTTTTTTATTAGAAATTGAGGCATTTCATTTGAATAATTTATCGCTACTTTTAATGACTACTTACTTACTTTTAAAATGAGCCTCAAGCTTATTTTCTGGCCAGCTCAGAAAAACATGAAAATATCGATTTGAAGCAATTTTGAGAAATTGAATTCTGATACATTCCACTATAAGAAAGAGTGGACATAACCAGCAGCAATGTGAAAGAAAAACAGTCTCCATTGATCGATTTTTGTCAAACCATATGTCAGTCTTGACAGGGGGATGTCGGCAGACTGCATCGCTGACAGATGAGGTGTTACTGGCAAAGCTATAGAGTATATGATTGTCTCATCAGGCACCGTGAAAAGAAAAACCTCGTCCTTATTGAGAAGTTCTTTTAAAACTGTGCACACTGTGTGCAGGATCGATCCATCAGCTTTAGCAAAAATAACCATTCCTTTTCACAAGAGGCTCATGGAGCCCGATACTCCACACTGACCCAGCCTCCCTTCTGTTGTTCATCTTCCCACACTACTCATACATGCTGCTTTACCTTACGTGACGTCTAGCCCACTATTCTGTTGGTGAAAAAAAACACCTTTCTTTGATTTCATTTTGAAATCCACTCATCCGTGATGGAACTTGATGACGACCAGTAAACAAGACGGGAAATATCAAATTTCCACTTGAAAAGAGAACTGACTTCACAGACGGTTTCATAAAAGCTAGATTATGAACAAAGACATCATTTGAAGATTGTATTGCTGCTGCATCTGCGTATGTGCTTGGATCGGATTACATACAGAAAATGTAGCCACCAACTGTACACAATGAATACAATTAGCTCTGTTGCAGCCAGCTACAACATTAAAATTCATATTTCATGTTACTGCATCAATAATGATAATCTAATATTTTAATATATGATAATGTAACAACTATAGAGCCCATCTGGCTGCATAGTGAGTACTTATTATTTCAGTACATTTTGATTATAAACTTACACACATTTAGTTGTGCAACATTTTGAATGCAATCAATCTATTAGTACATGCACATGTGAAATTTGTGCTCGCACACACAAAACATTATTGCATATTCGACCATTTGGGTTCCAGTCTGGAGCTCTGCCTTGGATGCACCTTGTGATTGTAAAGAGGATGGCAGAGGCAAACCACACAGAGCCACGTACCGTATTGTAAATCTGTAAGGAATCAAGGCCATGGCTGCTCATTCATGTTTAGTTGCATGAGTTTAGTCCATCTTACTCTCCTTTAATCACTCTCTTAAAGCTACCTGGATTCTTTTCATCCACATAACACTGAAGAAATGAATCCGACCTTGAAACTTTGGATAAAGCAGGACGAACACTTTACTTTTTCTGCATGCTATATTCTTTTTAGACATTCCCCCTCTGTCTTTCTCTTCTTCGTCTGCCCCGGCTCGGTTTGGAGGGATTGGGAGGAGATTCATGTCCCTGAGGAAGTATTTGTCAGTAACGGATCAGCTGGTGCTGCTGCGGTGGCAGGTATCTCCATCACCTCTGTGGGGCCTTACCTCCCCTGCATGGATCAACTCCCTATGTCTGCCTAAGTGGAGTCTGGAAACGCATCTGTTGCCTGAGAGACCCTCAAACAACTGGGGACTGGTTGGAGATCTATAGTTAAAGCTCTGCGGAAACTTGGCCCATAGCTCAGAATGAGTGTAGGTTGGCCTCGAGGCTCACGGAGCAGCATCTGCCCAATCAAGGGAGGGCACTCACAAGAACGCTCAGAAACCGGAGACCTTTTTATGTGATGCAAAAAGAAATTGTGGGATATACCGACACATTCATCTCGTCAAACACCAGCAATTGGTCAGGAGCCTTTGGCCCGCTCTGCTCGTTACATGCATAGCGTTTTAAAAAAGTACATTTCCAACGTAGGTTTACTTAGTTTTTAGGTCAACTTTAGGCAACAAAAATAGTTAGTTAGGTTTAGGAAAAGGTTGTTGGCTTGGTCCTCCCCCTCTGGTTGCTTCTTTTAGTAAGTATCTTTCATGTCTTTGTGCAAAGGACAAAGGGTCGATCAGCCTTCTGATGGGCAACAACTCGTTAGTTTAGGCAATCAGGCCAGTATTCACTCAGTCTAAGGTTACATGATCAAACAGGGGAATTTCACATGATTACGTTGTGCATAATCCGTGGAATTTCCCTCACAGTTTACATTGAAGTTAGTTGAAAGCCCTGCACGTCCCATATTGGGTGCCTCAGTGCATCGGTATCAGCAGCTGACCAAGCTTTAGTATTTGACAGATTGGGAGGGAGAAGGACTTGGATATACACCCTCCCTCCCTCCCTCCCTCCCTGGCTGCTGAGCGCTAGATGCCATTGCACCATCCTCTTCAATCTCACAACACATAATAGACTTGTCCAATATTTAGGACACCATCATGTCAGCCCGGGCACACATTAACACACTCCGACACAGCCTCTATAACTCTGCCGTATTCTCCTGAGTGAGACCAGAGAACAAGGTGTTGCGTGATGGACAGACACAATCACAGCGTGTTTTCTTGCCAGTATACATCTGTCAAGCGCCTTTCCATTTTTCAGATGCATCAGTATGCCGTTTGACAGGAGACAGGATACAGATTCTCAGGGTAGTGGTTGAAGAATAGCTTTGCTGAGGAAACAAAATTATCTTTTGTTCTTATTGACAAAGTGTTGATGCTTTGAATGCACGTCACTGAATCATATTTTAAGATCATGTTTAAGCCCCTACTTTTTTTCCGGGTTTCACTGAGTCACATTTATTTACAAATCAACTTCTGCACGAAAAACTTGCATATCTAATGAGTTGCAGACATGGGGGAGGAGATCAAAAAAAAACAAGGGCTACAAACACAGATGGTTGAAAATCAAAAGGTTCTCGACATCGAAAGGTTTTCACTCAGAAGGCTGAGGTTAAGCTTCATCTAAGCTACCCTCATTATCTCAGCAGGTGGAAAAACTGCAACCCTCTCATGCGAAGGATCAGACAGATGTGAGCCATTCCAAACATACTAAACTGGGCTTTGGCTGTAATAAAACTCTGCCTCAACATATAACACAACAAGATGGAGAGGGAGCAAATGACTCCCTGCATGAGCCAGCGAGGAAAATAACTCACACTTCAGTGGCCTGAATAAGTGGAACACTGAGATTCTAAGAGTTCATACGTCCTTGAACAAAGACTTTTGGAATATATTTCTTCAGGCATGCAGACGGTGTATGAAAGGGTCTTTTTAAAAGGGGAGAGACCTTGCCTAGCCCTTTTCCACTGAGCTCAGTGCTCTAAGAGCCTCCTACTGCTCATTTATATTCCTTACAATGGGATATTATTGTGGCAGAGAACCTAGCGTTGGGGCTATGAATGCTTTGACAATGCTTGTATGGCAAAGAGATTGAGTTAAATATCGCATAACAAGATAAATAAACCTCTTATGTCGCTGTTTTTGAAGATTGTGAGCTGTTCAGGCCAGACGGACAGTGACCATTTTTATTCAAGCTTTGCTGAGGTCAAGTTTCAATTGATGGCAGCACAACAACTAAAAGACTAATCTTTTTCTCGAGTTACAAGATACAAAAGGACAAACGCACCCACTGTGGTTCAAAGCAAGAGAGGGCGGCGTATTCTTTTCCCTGTTTTGTACTCCAGTGATCTCTTGTGGATTTGTTTGAGAGAAGTCATTCATCACATTCAGTTTTCAATTATTCTGAACTTCAAACTCACAGCTTGAAGGCCGAGCTTTAGAGGACAGCTGGATGTCCTCCCCTGTGTCAGACAGGTGTCACAAACATGCTAGTAAATGTAGTCACTTGTCAGCTTGAATGCATGTCTTCTGTAACAGCCCATGAGTATCAGAGTATTGGCGTTTCATTGCTTTTCAGTGAATGCAAACATTTTGAATTCAACTCGCGGTACAACAAGCTGAAATTGGTTCCAGGGGAAACAGCTCTAATTTGTGATATTCAGTTGCTTTCGCTTGCCGTTTCACCCCAGATAGCCTATTTAGGATTTCAGGCAGACTTTCTCAGTTGTCACATTGGTCTTGGCCTACCACATTTTTTTTATCAATTACCCAGCAATGGTCTTGGACAGATTGGAAACGTTGGGGTGATGTAGACTGACGCTTGGCGTAAAGTGCCCTCGCAGAAATGGCACAGAGGTAGAAAAGTGTCAACTCCATCAGGCAGCGGAGGAAATCCCTATCAAGTCAGTTTAAGAGGTCTTCACATCTTCCTCGTCTGCATCTCGAGTGACAGAAGACTCACTCAGTCACAGTGACTCAGTGATATGACCTCCGCCATACGGGTCAAAATGACTCGGCACCTGTGTCTCTCCATTTCAACCTCTCTCTTCCTGTCTTTTCTCTGTCTGGCCTGGTCATTCCCTGGAGTGCAAACGTCGCAATGCAGTAGCTGTTGTGACATTTAAGAGTGAGCTTGGTGGAAGTAGAACAGCTTGAGATTATCTAAATGTCACTCGGTCGCATGCTGAGTTGAAAAGATTGTTCGATAAATCTTTGAGTTCTTATCGTTCTTCTTCTCTTTTAATGTGTGGATTTTCTTTAAATTAAATATCTTTGACTGTTGATCAGAAAAAAAGGGCATTTGAAGGCCTCACCTCACCCGTCTTTCTTTCTGAAGTTTTATAGACAATTAATCAAACAATTGAGAAAGTATTAATTGAGAGTGAAAATAATTACTGAGTTGTTGGTGTCAGGTTAGTTGCAGCCCTAATTTTCTGTACGTGAGTGTGTTGAAATGTGTTGATTAGATAACTACAGATTTTAATCAATGCTTGCAGCAATTTTACAACAGCATATAGCAGAAAAATCAAACCATTGAAATGTTAATTTATTTTTGCATCACTGGATGTTATGTAGGTGCAGTAGGATTGACTAATGGCACAAAGACGGAGCTGCAACCAAAATAGAGACGGGACATCGATCTGATGACCACAGAAATGGTATTTATTTTAAATGACTATTCTTTCTGTTCAGAGAAAATCTTCCTCTTTTCTGGGAACATTTTTTGAAATCCAAATTGTTATGATGCAATTTAGTTCAAATGGGCACTTGACATCATTATAGTGCTTAAAGCAAAGAATAGATCAAGCAAACATGCCAGCCATTAGCTTTAATTTCAAAAATGTGAGGATTTCTCTGTTTGTAAAATCATTGTGTACTTTAGAGCTGAAACAATTGAATCAATCGACTGAGGTAACCATCCAATTGTCACATAGTCATAATCTTTGTTTTGGACTGCTGATCAGACAAAATGTCATTTGAAGAAGTTACCTTGACCTCTGGGGAACCTATGATGCGCAGTAATGTGAGTGTCTTTGAGTTGTTACACTAAAGACGTTGGTAGCTGATTGTTGCTTTCAACGGCGTCAAAGTCAAAAGCCTTGATTGTTTTATTACTTACTCACTCTTCATTACACAGTGGAGGAATTCATTGGTTGCCCACTTTCACCTCTCTCTGCCTATCGTCCTCCCTCCGGCTCCGACTGTAACTCTGATGTCGCTGCGGCCGGCGTAACAGCAGTGGGCAGGAGAAAAAGGTTACCTGTCGACTGCAGCTCTTTAATGGTTTGTCCTCATGGCATGAGTGTGTTTTCTGTTTGTGTCTGTACTGTAGGTGCGGGTGTGGGGAGGAACAGGGACACTGTGAGCTGATGCAGAGAGACGAGGCGAAGTTCTCTCCCTGAAATATTTATCAGCACAGGCCTGGGAACGACTTCTCCCTAACTTACACACTCATCCACTTCCGCAAAGGGCAAAGGGGCGATGTAGCAGCCACATGTGCATTAAATGTTGTCTTCCGATCCAGCAACTCTTTGCTCTGTTGTCTTGAAGTGTTTTTTTTTTTTTTTTTTATCATCCGTCTCAACAGAGAAAGTGCAACTAGAAGGGAATTGGCTCCTCTAAACTTTTGCTGAACAATTCAACATGAGCAAATAATGTGCTTCATTTGAAGTAAAATGTTCTAATTAGTCTGGCTTACCCCTCTCCAGAGTGTCTGTCTCCAAAGGACTTCACAGAGCAGCGTTTATTTCCTGTAATAGCAGTGAATGAACCTAAATGTACAATATGCTACACATTTACTGCGATATTGCAATACCCCGTTATTGACAAGTCAACTGCGGGATTGCACGCAACCCCCACAACTGCTATGTTCATGTTTTTTTTGATTCTTTGCATATTTATACTATATTACTACGAAAGGCCAGCAGCATGACGAGGCTCTGAGCGTCTATTCTGCGCACGTTCAATGTTTTTTTTCTGATCGCAGAGAGTGGAAAAATGTTGAATTTTTGGTAAAATGCTGCGCTCACTCCTCCGATCACAATTTAGGCTGTAAGGGCTGAACAAAAACAACAATGAAGGAGAAATTAGTACTCGTATACCGATGGCTTTGTCCTCTCTGCTTACATTCTTCAGCCTTCTCTTCAACCAGGGCAACTACTTCACCTTGTGCCGACATTTTTACTTCTGCGGATATTCTGTATCATAGCAACCAGATGCAACTAAAGCATCTCAGTTGAAAACAACGCTGTGTGTCGTTGCCTTTCTGTGGTCTTCATTTAACAATAAACAAGTCGGCTATTTCATTTGTTTTAAAACCACAATACAGCATATCGCGCTGTTGATCCAATCACCGGGACAGCCCTACGTATCCTACATATAGCATAATTATGCACTTAATTAACTAATTAAGCTAATTAAGCTACTGGTTCAGAAAATTGGGCAATTTTTCCTGAACATTTTTCACAGAACCTATGGAGACGTATTCAGATTGCTTGTTGAATATCTTTGGGTTTTAGCACAAAAAAACAACAGAAAGCAGCAAATCCTCACTTTTCAGAAGCCAGGATCAAGAAATGGTGTTTTTGTTTTGAAAAGTGACTCGTATGATAAATAGATATTTGCAAATTAATTGTTTCACCATTCATCCTGCAATCTAACACAACTCAAAGGGTGCTGCTCCTCTTATAAATGCATGAAGTGACTCATTAAAATTCCATTTCAATCATGCACTTAATACAAGTTTATGAAATGTTAATTAAATTGGTGAATAATTTATTAGATCATCGTACTTCCCTCAGTAAAGAGAAGCATTCAAAAGAAACATCAATAAGGTTAATTTGAGAAAACTGTCTTTTGCTCTGTTGCCTCTCAAACGTCAGTTAGAAAACACCTAGACAAATATGAATTATTCATGAAATGCAGAAGGACCAATAATGGTGTTGTTTTACTCAGTTATCTTCAAATACGTTTCCGTTCACATGTTTACGGCATTTTAAAACATTTTGTTACACAATTACGTTACCTATGTGTTGGCTGATAAAATATAACAATAATGAGCTGCCAAATGGCATTAGATAATAAATACAGCACATTAATTCAGATGTAACAAATGTGAGTGAATCAAATTCATGTGCAATACAAATACACTTTGAGGTAATTTTGATTCAATTCGTCCGCTGAGTTATCAATATGTGATGTACGTATTAGACTATCTAGACGGTATACAGCAAGTTGTATTTTCAGCTGTAATTTTACATTTTCATAAAAAAAAAATAAAAAAATATGGCAACGTGTTGTATCGTGTCGCAATATATCCTAAAATATATCGTATTGTTACACGTGTATCGCGATACGTATCGTATCGTGAGGTGCTTGCCAACACACAGCCCTAGCTCAAACAAGTTTTATGGTAGTGGACAAATTTAATGTGAAATGGCAAACGAACATAGTCTAATGATATACATGAAAATAAATATATATATATATATATATAAATAAAATCAACAGTGAGGAACCATTAGTGTACAATAACTGGAGCGGGCCTGTGTGGGAGCAGGTCCAGCCCTGTTGCCCTCTTGTCGCTTCCTCAGCCTCTGTGCCTTTTGTGTTTAATGAAATGGTTAACTTCAGATGAAAGCCTTTAATTACCGTTCTGCAAAACTCAACTAATACCAATTCTCTCTTGTTGATAATTTAATGCTTTGCCAGTTAACTCTGCTTGCCTTGTCTTTTCACCTTTTGTTCTAATGAGTCGAGTACGGGGTGGGAGGGAGAGGGGGACACTAGTGAAGCATAAGCCACTTTACCCAAGCTCAGCCTCGCCCTCAGGGAATGCAAACACGGCTGTTGTCGGCCACCCGAACTTAAGCGGAGGGACAGATGGGGAGCAGAGCACAAGCGAGCAATAATTCCAACATAATGATCTGTGAAGAGAGGGAACGATGGGGAGGACGGAAAACTGGGAGACAATAAGAGATGGAGACCGAGAGAGGTATTGTCAGGGGAGGCAGACGGCAACAGCATCACAATCCACTTCAAAAGAATAATTTGGGAGTCACTGTTAAACAGAACACAGCGCCCTGACAAATTATTGATACCCAGGAAAGACAGTTCTGCTGTAGACCTTGGAAGTAATGCGCTGTTGTTGCAACATCGCTCAACCAAGGGAGTTTAACTCGGGGCTAGACATCTAATACTCGCTCAGATAATGTACCTTGCAACAGTGCTGGCTAATTATTGCTTTTAAATTACCAGCGAGGTAATGAGATGGTTGTAGGAAGCCGCACTTTGGCTGTCAAAGGGATTCTCAGAATGCCGAGTGAAGTGTGTGGGACACGCACATTTCTAGCT
Organism: Anarrhichthys ocellatus; assembly: GCF_004355925.1. Taxonomy (NCBI): domain Eukaryota; kingdom Metazoa; phylum Chordata; class Actinopteri; order Perciformes; family Anarhichadidae; genus Anarrhichthys; species Anarrhichthys ocellatus. The sequence goes on along the minus strand of NW_022280033.1, from coordinate 5,902,341 downwards.
TAATCAGCGGAGGGCTTAACACATTACGCTCTCCAAATGTTGCAAGAGATAACTCAACAAGAATTAGCTTTTGTGGACTTTAAAATTCCAGCAGTCATTTATTCTGCAGTGTATCAAAAATTTTTCTTTTTAGGCAGATTGTTGAAAGGGAGACTGTGCTGTATTTCAGTTGGAAATGTATAATTCATCACCTCCTTTTGTGCAAAACAGTTAATACATCGCTTCTTTCTGAGTGCAAAAGTGTGAGAAATGAATTGAGAAGCCTCTTCTCAAACATATAAGCTGCAAATGTTAGCGTCTGTGGCTAACTGGCTTACTATACTAGCAGCCAATCCTTACTTCTAACATTAAAGGGTAACTTCAGCACAGATCTGAGTCCACCTACTGCATCATTATGAAAAATCCCCAAATGTACGACTGAAGCCTCAACGTGAAATGATGATTTTTTTTATAATTTTGGGAAGAAATGTCAATATTAACACCAGTATTGATGTTTCATCAAAGACATTTAAGTGTCTAAGTGGGCGTCCATCTTTATTGTTCTCGTCTTTTTCACTCTGGCGCACATTGCTGACATCATCACAACATGACACTTACCTGAACCGGAAGTATCCAAGGTACTACAGTATTTCCTCACTGTGATTTGCTCACCGTGTGGAAGGCATTTAAGATCATGTTAGTGCCTCTGTCCTGCTCTTTATTGGACTTTTCTTTTGCAGTGCCGCTGTTGGAAGTAAAAACAAATTACAAACAATTTTTTTTAGCTGAACAGGCAAACAGGGCTTTGTTACAGTGAAATAACAGTTGACGCTTACATTTCTCCTCATCATACTTATAATGCAAGAATAATGGCACTTCTTTATTTCCATGTCTTCTGGATGGATCGTCAGCCTATTAGAATGCTAACATTTTTGCCTGGAACTTGCAGCATTAGTCTCAGTTTTTTAGCACAAAATCATGTAAACTTTAGCGAGAGACAGCGTTTTCAGCCAACTAATGAGGCCGATGTAAGAACGTCAGCTTGATTAGCTAGCATTCTCTAGAGACGGGTGTCATTTCTTTAGACTGAGATAACTGTTGCTGGAACGCAGAAAATAGTGAAAAATGCTCGTTATAATATCTCACAGCTGTTGCCGACTGTTTAGCCCATGAAGCGTCAGGACTGCAAGATAAGTGCAGCCTTCATTCACTGGAGACGAACAGAAGTTGTCACAAATAATTATTAGGACTTGGGGATGTTAATTTCTGTTAATGTTATTGACCAAGACTCCCTGGAAGAGTAAATCGTGTTTCTAAATGGGACCTTCCTGGTTAAATAAAGGATATTTTAATAATAGATAAGTTTACAGCTATATATCTGACTAGTCTAGATTTTCTTGTCAAGTAGTTGAGGCACTTGGGATGAGGTTCTCTTCAGTACTGTGCAGTGACTCCTTGAAACAACCGTGTTCATTAACAAGTGTGTTCACCGCCACTCGAGGATCAAGGAAACATGCTGCTGCGAGTGGGGAGAAACTCTGTTCCTCTGTGTTTAAAAAAAAAACAAACCAGGCAGAATTTCTCACATGTATAGCTGTTATCATTTCTAATAATACTGTAAGCCTCTGTATCTCGTGCTCCCACGGAAATCTGACAGGTGGCTGGCGAGTTGAAACAAAGCAGGGCTTGCAGAGCACGGGGACATACTGGCACTCTGCAGCATTTTGTATGCTCTGCGAAAAGCAGGAGGAGCTCTTTGAGAGCCTCTAGCTTTTGCCACTTGCTGGCAAGAAGACTGCGTCAGTCCTCTACATTAGTCAACTCGCAGAGTGTTTCGTTGACCTGAAGGGAGTGGGTATCCGTGTTGACGGTGTTGGACCATCTGGTTGTGCAGTCGCTGAGGAGAAACCACATATACTTCCTGCAGCTTCTGTTTCTAAACATCCTTACCTTGTCCAGCAGTCTCTTTAAATTTGTTTCCTCACAGCTGGCTGTAGCTCCAGTTCATCCTACACTCTATTCGTTTCTGTAATGTATGTGAATTTAAAGCTGAATGACAGGCGGCGTTTGGCCAGGAAGCCTGGCCTTGTTTATGTGCAAACTGGAGCATCCAATATGTGCTCTCAATGTGTATTTTGGCTCCGGTGAATTTCACATGATAATACAGTTAACGCATCACAGAGAGCAAATGTCTGTCAATCAATGGGGTAGAGAAAATCTGGCCAATTAAGCGAAAGAAGCAATGAAAATGGACTAAAGCAATAACTAAAACGCAATTCCTTCTCAGTAATGGCCGATGACAGGTTTTTCAATTTGTCACATTGAGTGACTATATTATGTTTTTCCCAATATTACCACAACTCAATCATAGTTATTTACTAGACTAGCAGTCTAGTCCTTTTAAAAAAGGAGTGTTTCATAAATATTTTTGCAATCTCAGTCTAGTAAATTCATTTTTATACCTCTGAATCAGGAACAAAATTGCTTAAAATTTGTACATCATGTGATAAAAATATGGTACAGAGTGGACAGAAAAGATGGTTAAATAACAATACGGAGAAAGATTCTTTTTGATTCTGTAATGCATGTGAAATGAATACCAAATGTCAGATTGCTTTTGGCCACGGAGCCTGGCATCACTTACCTACAACCTGGAGGAAACAATAGGAGCGCTAAATGAGTATTTAGCAACAGTGAATTTCACATGCAGGTGATGCATTTAATCCATCATAGTGAGCAAATGTCTGCCACTGGGTAAGTAAAGTTTGGCCAATCAAACGGTCACACATTTGACTACTGGGACTGCAGGTACAAGAATAAAATTACAATATGGAGAACCGGATGATTGTATTACTACAAAAGAGCACACACTTACTCCATGAAATATGTGGATCAGAGAAGACGGTGAGCTAATCCAGGTGCTGTTAGGACCTGCACCACAAATGTAGCAAGACCTAGGAAGAGGATGGACTGCACACACACATCAAAGTTGCCCATTCTCACAGAGGGAGAAGAGACGAGAGATGCTGAGGGGATAAAGCAGTTGACAAGGACTAAATGAACACCGGAGTGTTCACGGGCCACTGCAAAGCCTCGGTAAAGTTTCAGCAAAAGTTTAGGTCAGTTAAATTGGAAAGAACTGAATTCAGGGGAAACAGTGTTGTGATGTCTATCGTTTAGTTTTCTAAGTTTTAACACCTTACAGTGAGAAAATTGGCTGTTATGAAAGCAATTTGTGTCAGTTGCCATGACACCAAAAGCAACACATTTATCTGCCCAGACACCAACTCTCTGGTAACAACAGCTGCTCGTTTGATGTTTAATGGAATTACACTAATATACAGATTCAGAAAAAAATAACAGTAAAGACTGGAAACGGGGGGTAAAATGCTAGTTTGGCTCTGTCCGAAGGTGATAAAATGCAGCTACCAGCTAAAGCTCAACGATGAACTAGTTCTGTTTGTTGAAAGATAAATCTAATGTTTATTTCATTGTAACTATTCCTTTAACTGACTGAGTTATGACTGAGATAAGCTCAAGAAAGATACAAAAAAAGAATGGTCTGTATGTAGAAAACAGTATTTGAAGGACATCTGCAGTGCATCCACGTCAGTGTGCCCATGTTTACAGTTATTCTGTATTTATCTTGAGGAGTGACATGGTATTTTGTTGTCCCAGTGTCCTCTGGGCTGCTTGTTTCATATTCAAAAGTGCATGAAAGGAAAGAAGAGTTGTAATAAAGGTGAAGTGAGACATTGTGCTTTAGTATGTTTTCTCTATTTTGTATTTTTTCCTGACTGAACCGCAGAAAAATATACAAATCAGACAGTTTAAGTCAAACATTTACTCTAAACAGGTATTTCTTCACATCAAGGTGACGGCCGAGAATTATAGCAAAGGATAGAAAATATTTTAGTAAGCTATAGATGGCTTTAAATGGAAGTTATTGTGCTGCATAAATAACGATATTGTGGCTTCTTTAGTTAAAGCTGTACTTAATTTGTAGCAAAGCAAGATGATGTCAAAAGATTCATCTTGCAGATTAAGGGACTTCTTGTGTTTCTTTACAAAGCCTGAAGGTGTTTTGCACTTTTAATAAACTAATTCTGACTGTTCTCACGATACCATACCAATTTCTAGATACCATAAATACTACATCGGAGAGGTAAACTCATTGCAATTATTACTGAAACAGTTGTTTGTGTTGCAAGTGCTGCCTTGTACACTATGTGCTCCCTCTTACACCTTATCACTTCTGTCTTTTGGTCCTTTGGGGGGGGGGTATACTGTCGTTTATGAAACACTTTTCAGGATATGAAAGGTAGCAGATGAACACAGACAAGTTCGTGTTACATCCTCTGCCATTTTTCAAAATTGAATCTTTGCAAGTAAGTTCACATATCTGCCATTTATATGATATCAGAATATCGATATCAGACTTTTATTTTTCTTATGCAGTTAAATGCCCTGAAAACACATTTTATCAGTCAGTCATTTTTTGCCAAAGTTAAAGCAGTTCTGGTTATGTAACATTTGAGGTATCTGCTTTTCTCATTTGTTTGAAGACGCTTAGTGTGCAGTTTAGTGAATCAAATATGGACGAACCACACTCTCCCAGTCCTGATGAAGCAGATTAGTTTAACAGGAAACGCTTAAGTTGTGTACACTTCAGTCACAAACACAGGTCAGTGAGTTGTACTGCATACTGGGCTGAACAAAAATGATGTGCAGCAGGAGTGAACACCATCAGAATTTAAATTATTTGGACATAATGGAACGTCAATTAATATCATCTCACAAGCTAAAAGAGGTTAAACCACAATGCTCGGGCATACAAACCAAAAGGTCACCAGTTGACTGAGCTGACCTGTCAACATTGTCTGAAAGCGTACACAGTTTTTCTTTGCATTCCTGTGGAAAGGATATTTCTGCCATTCGCTTGCAAGCTGAACTCTAAATTGTGTAACAAGGCATCGATCACAGAATCGGCTGGAAGCAACACCAACCAGTATTACACTGCTATTCACAGGCCAACCACATCAAAATGAAAATCTACATGTAGGTGTGATAACGCAGATTGTTTTGTAAGATAAAAATATAGCAACGTATTGCAGGGTTGTGTCATTGAAAGTTGCATGGTGGAAAATTCAGTTTTTCTAGACTTCTTTGCCATGTTTCGTGCCTTCACACCAGTTCACACCGTGGCTGATTGATGGATGTCTCTTTAGATGCACCTCTCATCGGCTGTGCCAATGTTTCCAAATATAATTCATATCTAATATTAATGCAAAACATGTCACTAAGGAGGGAACTTTACTGCTTTTTTTTCTTTAAAGTGATTGGTAGTTGAACACGCTCTTGCTTCTTCACTGGCAGGTTAGTGTTCAATTGATTTAGCAATAGACATTAGTGACAACGGCTAATCTTAAATTACTATGACAAAATGTGTCTTGTTACATGACGCTGAATCCCGTTTCAAAAGGATGTCAGAACAGGTAACAAATCACAGTCCCCTTTCTCGCTCAATGTTGAATCAATTATATAGTTAATACTTCAACCTGACATGTCCAATTAATGCAGGCACATCAATCAATAAACCTCTTTTTCTTTAGCTCATTGATGTAAATATGAAAACCAAAGAGTAATTATTCCCAGTGTTTTATCATCACAGACAGAATGGAGACTGTCACACCCCTGAAACCAGTGTACACAATCTTCTTGGCATCAGATGCTCACCAGTAAAGCTCAAAGTTTCCTTTCGTTTGTCTGCCACTTTGACTTTTATTCTCTATAAGTAACCTGCACCGGCAGCGCAAGGGTCATTTTGTTTTTTGCAGCAGAAGAGACTTCTTCAATTTCTCACTGGACAAAAATCAGATCAGAAATCCTAAACATGTACAAAAAACAAACCTTTATCTCTCCGACGGTGCTCTGTGCAATCCAGCCCGTTGTCCTAAAGAGAATACAGTATGTGCTGATCTAATTGAATCTGCTGCAAATGGGAGGCATCCCCCCCAGTGGAGCACTCTCTGCCTGACACCTCTCTAAATGTGAATTGCCACATGACTGCGACGGTATTGCATACAAAACATTGGTTAACACCACAGCAACTGCGTACATTCTCGGGTGATTGGGATTTGGGAGGCACGTCTGAGGTGGAGTGTGTGAGCTGTCAACCTTGTCAGACACAACACATTCTTTAGTCATCTTCTGCCATTTTCAGTGGCCACTGAGGTGCGGTGCAGCCAAGTGTCGCCTACACAGCAGGCAGAGAGACCCGGGCATGTTTGCCAAGGGAAATTACTGTGTACCTGTGGGCTCTCGGCAATGGCATCAACCCTACCAGATCTTTCATCAGCCAGCAGAGGCCATTAAAGCTTTTATAGATGGACAATTTTCAACTGGCGTTTAAAAGTGTCCAAAGCATGTCAGTCACGAGGAGTTACAGACCGCCAGGTTTATAGAAGAGATTTACTTTTGATTTCCCTTATTTTAAATATATTTCATCTTATTTGAGCCTTTCATCTTTAAGTTTATGTTGTTGCAAAACCTGTTGTTGTTAACCTGTTTCATTGGGAAATTCAGAGATTCAGATTATGTGCATGCTAGTCGCATGTCGATGTGTCCTTGAGCAAGACACTTAACCCCAAAATTGCCTACGGTGGCTGAATGAGTTAGTCTGATAGGCAGGTGGCACTTAGCCCCTGCCATCAGTGTGAATGGGTGAATGATGACAAGTAGTGTGAAAGCACTTTGAGTGGTCGGAAAGACTAGAAAAGTGCTTTACGAGTACAATACGGTCCATTTAATGTGAATGCTCTATACCTCGCGATCGCTGCGGCAAAAAATGTAATAGTTGCTGCCAAGATAACTTGTATTAAAGAAAGGGGTATGCGGTGTTTTGCCGTCTGATAAGCCTTTACGCACATTAGTCTGGAGCTCACACAGACGTCTCACCTTTGCCTTAAGCAACACAGTGACAAGCCAGGTCAAATCCTCCCTCATCGTTTGTTACCTGGCCTTTATTTCTTTGTGCTGGCCACCCTGTACTGGCTTTTATTTGACACTTGATGAACACATGTTGCAGCACTTCTTCAGACCCCTGAGAGGGTGGATATTTTCCTGAGGGATCAGGGCATTAATCAACATAAAACAGCAAAGACGTTCCCCATATCTTTGATGCTGTAACAAATCCATTTCAGGAAATTTGTTTTTGTGTTTGGGGACTTGTGTGCACTGCGATGCAGTAATGCTGCGGGTTCATTATACGGACAAATGAAGCTCAGTTCCTGAATAAACACTATACCTATTAAGTGATAATGAGAAACTAGGGGGATGCATTATACCAGGATATCAGCAACCATGGCTGTCTTTTTCTCACTGGCTCAGTCAAATGTCGTTTTTTTTTGTTTGTTTCTGCAGAGTCTCAAAAGAACACTTTGTCTCCTTTGTTTTAGGTCTGACTTGCTGCACTTTCACTATGCTAAAACAAGGTTACCGACATCAACCTTTTAAAGATCAAAACTTGTAAGAAATCTTTCTCTACTGCTCAGGGCACTCGAAGGGGGAGGATTATACTTCCTGAAAGGTTGCTGTTGTGTTATCATTGTCCCTACATCCGTTTCCATAATTGTGTTTCATTGAGAAGATACTCATAAAAACTAGCCCTTAACAACATTTATTTAAAAGCATTCCTATTGTAGTAGTTTGCAGCATCCATCTCAATTTTATAACCAAGGATCCTAATAGTACTACTATTTCATACCCTTTCTTCCAGCTTTAATTTGTATTTGGTATCTTAAAAGTTTAACTAGGCGTATTGTATCGACCACACTCGGCACTGCTAGCAGCTGGCAGAGTTACTGTGTGTGTATCTTATAAGGAAGACGAAAGCAAATCAAAGCCCTGAGTAACAAGCAAATCAAGTACAAAGGGACCTTATTTGAAGCTGCAATTAAAATGTTTCTGCAATGGCAAAAATACATTAATTACAAAACCATGTTATTGAAAATGGTTGCTAAAAAGATTTGTAGAAACACAGATTGAAAAAAAAAAAAAAGAGAAAATTGGAAAGAAGACAGTGTTTCCATGGTGATGCTTGGCAGTGAATAGAGAGCTTGTGTGTGAGCTTTCTTCCCCCTCCTTCTGAAAGCTGATTGAGTTGACCGGTGAGTAGTGGAGCAGAATGCTACCGACAGCCTATCCATTCCCCTGATTAATCCTCCACGCTGTCCCATTTTTCATTGATTTTAATCATTAATGCTACAGTCGCCATGCTTGTGTGTGTGTGTCGGAGAGAGCTATCAGGGACACTTCTTTAAAGGTATTTTAGTGTGGAGGAACATCAGGATATTGAATATTTGCATACAGGCCCAAATCAGTTCTACCACCGAATTTCATGCAGAAATGGTGAAAAAGTCCTCGGTTACAAACGGTCATGAACTTATTATTATTGTAAATACATCCAACAGTCTCTGCTTCCAGCCTTTCAAGGATGAACATGTGTTGCTTTTCTTTATCATTTGTGATTGTAAATTGAATAAGTTTTTTTTTTTTTTTATATATTTATTGAAGTAGTCCCTTTTGACTCTGAAAAATGACTTTGGACAATCTATCTTGACGAAATCAGTAAATTAATTTCAAGTTATTTATCGAGGAAAAAATGCCATCAATTTTATCTTTCAAGGTTGGCAAATGTGAGGATTTTCAGATTTTATCTGATATAGATATATTTTAAAGTAAATATTTTTGGATTTTTTTTTAATGTTCAGACCAAAAAAAAGCATTTCAAATATATCATCTTAGCCGCTGTTAAATTTTGAGCGGCATTTTCCTCCGTCTTTCAATGTGTTGTATAAAAATCGAGTAATTTCATAGTTAATAAAATAATCTTTGTGAATCAATAATGAAAGTAATTGTTAGTTTTAGCCTGATGCAGTGTAAAAATATTGCCCCACGGTTTCATGGAGTTGAGTTTGAAAGGATCACACAGTTTCTGTAAAAATGACCACTCAGCCTACAGTGTTTTCATAACAATGACCTGAAATCATTGGCAAGAAGAAAACAACCAATTTGAGATGACGTATACATCCGACATGGTTTACGGTAGAAGCTAATCCAAAGCTATGGTATTTATTTAAGTCATCATAGCCTGTGTAAATGGACCACTAATGATATGCCATGGTGCATTTAATAGAATTTAAAATGGTTAATGTAATCACAGTTGATGTACATAATGGGCGAGTTGTGTTTGTGCTGCCCCTTCATCATCGTTTAACGTCTACACACAGGAAATGTCTCTTGGCAACTGGGAGGCTGCGGTTTAGTCCACCTCCAGTATGAGAGAGATCACAACAAAGAGTCTTATCTTATGACTCCATATGACGTCAGATATTTAGTTAGCCAGTGTTCAAACATAGTCAGAAGAAAGCTATCTCATAAATTGAGATTGGTGTAATAATTTAATGTAAGTGGGTTACCTAAATCAAATTTTAGCCAGGAGAGAAAGGTGGGATGTGTTTTGGCACCAACACATTACTTCTTCCTTTAGCTTTTGTTCTCCAGTAAATCCATTTTTACAAGTTTACTACAAGTTGTAATACAGTAAAAATACTATAAGAGTTTACCTACAAACAGTGCAAAGAGTACTGTACAGCCATTACATCAGACTAATGCACTAAAAAACCTGAAAGCAGACCACTGCAATCTCCAGAGGAGGATGGTATAATGAAGGGGAGGCAGCCTAGAAGAGATTCATCCACAGATCACTAACACAAAGAAACAGAGAGCAAAAGAAGAGATAATTATTTATTATTTACCATTCATAATTAACTTTTCATCACTGTTCTCAACCTTTTTCTTTGATGTATAATGCATCCTGTTCCCCAGTTGACTGGCCTGTCAATCTGTACAAGAATTAACAAGGTTTATGTTTTGTTCTTTGAACAGTTCTGATACAACTTCTACTTTGAAACACTTTAAAGGCATATACTCTAATCCATTTGAAAAATGCATAGGTTTCTTATTAGTCCTTAATTAGTATCCTAAAGTGAATTCATACTTTATTTTTTTTTTTATTCAAAACAATAGTATGGGGAGTTATGTTTACCTTTTGGAGGGCAGCGCATGAAATTTGAATCACAAACCTGCAATAACAGATGTTTTGGCGACTCTGGGACAGCGCAAACCAGCTAAAAACACAACGTTGATATACTATCAACTTTTAAGTTGATATGATAATAATTTCCTTATTTATACATCCAGCAGTTACGGAGAAATATAAATTCAATTTATTTAACTTTTAGCTCTGTTTTTGGTCTCCACCAAGTGAAATATCCGACTCTTTAGCTACTAACTTCTCCACTATGTTCACCAGCTTGTTGCTAACTTTGTCTGGCTGCTGTTTTTTTTGTTAACAGCTGCCTGCACAGTCTGAAAGAGATGCTGATGAGTGAAACTAAAACAATGAGTTGGAAGATGCTGAAACCTTCTGTATTTTAAAGTGTTAATTAATTGATTTTCACCAACTATTTATCAGGCAACAAGTTGGCTCTCAATTGGTTTTCTATTGTCCTGTTTGAAAATGCAGCAACAGAACATCCCGTCATCTCCTTGTTATTTTGCACACAGTGGCAATTCATGCTTTGAAATATGAGGCGTGATGTAGGCATTCTGACATTATGTTGGAAGGCCACTGATTCTCTGGTGCATTGTTTGGATTTAAATGGCTTTGACTTTTTTTTCTTCTTGCAGCTCTACCTATTCAAAGCAGCCACGGTAAAGTACAAAATCGATTCACGCCCAAACAAATAGATAATGACTCCTGTGCAGCAAGAGTAACAAAGAAAATTAGCATGCTTTGTAGCACACACCAATCTTAAACGGTTGCTGCTCAAGATACATGCGCTGAAAAAGTATCGTTCTTGAGTTGTGATCATTCATTTTCTGCGTGTGCTGTCAAGGTGATACCTCAAACATGGATGCACAAGCTACAGACTCTGTGGTTGAGTATCTGGTTTCCAGCAAAGGCGTAGAATTGTCCAATCTTTGCCAGGTCTTCTCCTTTCACTAATGCCTAATCCCGACGGCATCCGTCTGGACAAGAAACAGCTGAAATCTAATAGTTAAAATCTGGACTCTGCAATGCATTAGAGGAAACACTTGGCTCTTGAGAGCAGCAAGTACTCTCACAGTCATCTTTGGGCCAACCTTGTGTGGTGGACAGCTCAGCCCTCGGCACTCTCAATGATTATTGGACTGATTAACACAATATATGAAAACCTTGACAATTGGCAAGAGGCATCCCTGAGTTAGGGAGTTGCAGCTCGGTTGGGATTGAACTCTTCATGGATTATTTATAAATGTGAGAGATTTTACATATCGAGCACATCAGTCAGTAGCGTCACAAAGCCAGCCTAAATCTTGTAAAATCAGTATTTCACTGCAAGATATTGGTCCGGATAATATTCACTAAAACACTGAGCTGATTCCTCTTAACTCATCACCTAAACTAGACATTGTATAGGTACATTTAAGCCTGATTCAGCAACTGCATTGGTGATATTAAGTTTAAAATGTATTCCAAAACCAGCTTTGGAGGATAGTTAAAGTGACAGCTTTAGTTTATATCTGTTCAAATTGTATCTGATTGTTACTGAAGTAAAACAGGAATTATTGTAAGGTTTACTTATAAAATAAACAATGAAACCTGTATTGTGACTTATAGTGCCTCCTCATACTGCCGGGTAAAGTTATCACTTGATTTGATAACCTGCAGGGCAACACTTATTTGCATTTAAGGTACAAAAACAAAAGATTAGTGAGTAAACATTGTTTAAGTTCAAAAGGGTGTACTTCGTCCGCAGAGTGCCACCTGTCTGGAGTTTGGAAGACATAATTGATGTTGCCATAATTACCATCAGTTATCCAGAGGAAACAGAGGAGGATCTTTTTCATGACTTAAATTAAAAGGACATTTTACCGCTTTTCATTCTTTACTGCTTTTCTTGCATGCGATGCTCATCCTTTGCTTAATTAATCTTGTTGTTAAACTAGGTGCAGGGGCTGACCTTTTTTGGTGAACAGTCACAAAGTGGTAGACATTCCTTACATCCTAACACTTCCGGAGTCAAACGGTTATGTTGAGAAGCGCATAATATCCTGACCCGTCCTAGTGTGTCTCCGCCTTATCAATTAATTTTATTAACTCCAGCTGGAACATTGTCTTCTGCCTTTTAAACTCCTTCAAACTTTTTTTTTCCTCAGAGCAGAATAGTAAACGTTGCCACCGGGGCTCTTTCGGATCGGTTTGTTGCTCTACGTCCGACGCCCACCTAAGACCTTGATGGGGTACGGATGCCAAAACAATCGCTTAGCTGAGATGTTAGTTGAAGAATATAAACATGTTTTTTTTTATAAGATTGCATTTGAACACACCATGTTAACTCATTTGTACTAAATGGAGCATGAAAGTGTAACAGAGATGCTCACAAGTTATTTTTTTGCAAGTCGAAGTCAGGTCTCAAGTCGCTTATGGGTGTAATGAGCGTTTGTCTAAAAGATGCCGTCAGGCTTTCTAAGAACTCTGCATAGCTATATCTCAGAAATTCAAAGCATGTGCTATACTATCCTCTGTCCTTCATCTATTAGCACGGAGTATCAGTATTTGTGTTGTCACAATACTGGAATTTCTTTGGAATTTCTTTACCTTGGAAAATATCTCTACCAAATATAATAACTCTGATACGAATTATCAGGGGATCCGTACGGTCCTTTACACCATCAACATTATGTATATATTTTTATCTTTCATATAATCATTTTTTTAAATAAAATATGTTAATCAGTGTAAATTAGGGAACACTGGCTGTTATCTACTGGCCTGAATCACATCCCTCAGAGACTTAATCTGTGCATACAGTATGTCTTTTATTGAATGCAGTATCTTTAATGAAACAAATGAACACTGGAGTTTAAAACGTTGGCCTGCGTGTGAATGTGCACTCCGTTTGCTTCTGGAGCTGCCAGAAACCATTTCCTTCAGAGTTTGTAACACCTACTTCTGTTGAGCGGAATCATCCACTGACTGTAAACGCTGTTGGACGGACGAGCCAATCAAACGGCAGCGATCTTTAATCTGCTGTATTTTTTTTCAAAGCATCACTGTTGCAAAGATATCATTCTAGTGATCTCATTTACCTTAAATTAGTCTGTCAAATACTCGTCTAAAGCACTTCGACACATTTTGTGTTTGAGGTCAAAGGTGAACACAAAGAGGACAGTAGCTTACTGCATCACAGTATGAGGTCATGCTGAGCAGTCTTCTTCGCTTCCTGTCAAATTCAACACGGGTCAACGTGACTGTGTGTTTTGGACATTTTCTTTCTCATCAAGTGATGAAACGCATAAAGACAAATAAACTAATCTGACAATTATGCTTCAGATATTTTAGCACATTCAGTGCTGTAGAGTGGAATATGAGCAAGAAACAATAGTCGCATCACAAATACCCACAAGGACTCTACATGACATAAAGTAGTAGTAGACGAGGAAAGAGAACGAAGAGCAGCATAATTAGGTGAATCAGAAGGTATTTCATTAACTCTTTTTAGCAAACGTACCCACTCACATCCGAAATTAAGTCACAAATAATAAACAATATACGTAAGAGCCCATTACGAACAGAATGCTAACACGTTAATTCACTGTCCAACGATGTCAACAGAGAGGAATAGAGCTGAAACAAGTGGTTTCCATAACTACAGATAAGGTCCCTGCACACAAATTTCTCTTATTAGAAGATGAGAAAAATATAATATCATGTTTTTTTTTGGTTGACATCACTTCACACCTGAATGAACTGAATTTAAAGCTGCAGAGCAATCCAGTGAAATATTTTTTTCTAAAATGAAATACTTTATTTTAAGCTTTTGTTTAAGCTTTCTGTTATGTAATGTATTAAACAAGAGAAGAGCATTTATTTATTATTGGAGTATGTATTATATTTTCATCCAGTTCAATTTGAAATCTGACAGTAAATATTGTTTAGGTATTATTCAATTGAACTTTTTGACAGTCAGTTGTTGACTACATAACGATGTTAATACAACTGTTGGCTACTTCAATATTGGACTAAATCATAGTTAGACATGTTTGTGATGTTCCGGACCTTTGCATGAGGAAATTCTCTCTAACTGGACATCGATGAACTTTAATTGAATAACACAGTCTACGGTCCAGTTGAAGGCGGTGTTCACACATATAGATTAAAAGTAGTAGGCAGTGTCTGGCCTCTAATGAAGCTGTATCTTATGGGTATGTTGCCAAGACAGCATATCATTTACATACTCGCTCTGACTCGACAGTTGTTCTCTTATGTCGTTTGTTCCCCCCGAAGTGCTGAATAGCTTTGTTTTTTTATTTGAATGGTTGAAACTGAGCTTTTCTAAACTTCCCCCACGTAGTCCCTTTTAAATCTCTGCAGCTCATTAAGCAGGCCCCACTCACAAAGATTCAGCATTTTTAACAGCATTTGCAATATTGGTCAGAAATTTGTGAGATATTTCCCTCAAATTGTTTGACTTTAAGAGTCTTCAACAGCCCAGTGAACACTGACCTATTGATTGTGTGGTATTATGGTGTTACCACCATCACCATGGCACTATGCCTTCTGTTTTTAAACCAGTACAATACAGCACAGCACAGAAATAGTTCTGTTTAGACTTAATTGGTCTTCAATACGTCAAAAGACTCTGCTAATATTTTGTCCTGTTTGTGTGAGTATGTGTGAATTTATTTACCAATAATTACAAATATCTCATTCTGTTTGTCAGAAGACAGATGATTTCACTGCTGCCAGATTGCCACCACCCACATAATTAGTTACTCGCCTACGACATGTCAAATCTATTAACTCCAGGAAAGAAGTTTGAAGCTTGAGATAAGTTTCTGAATGACTGATCACTTAGTGCTACTTGTAATGAAAAGGAGAGATTCCTGCAGAGACACCAACAAGTACAGATTCTGTTGTATCCCATGATGCATTGATGGCAGGAACCTAATCTAGATCTCATTAATAGGCTTCATTTAGCTGGACGTGATCTCGGCTACCTTAATCTACTCATTGGAGAATACAGTAAGGTTTGGCTGCTTGGTGTTCCAATGTTATAATGGCAGCGTCTGAACTTTGAGTGAACATAGCTTAACAAAGAAGGTAAGGAAGTTGGTCAAGTAGTGCGCTAGTGGAAAATGGTACTGCCAAGTTGTCAACTTCTCAATGAAGTCAATCAATTACTCTCTGTCATTCTTCAAATTTACTTGTCAGTACTACTGTTATTGTCATAGTTTGAGTGGAATCACAAGTGGTAAAATCTCATCTCAGATGCCGTTCAATATGGATACACGATAAAGAATTTGAAACATTTTAAGAAAGACCTCATATATAAACAAACAGGCATAAGAGGCTTGGTGGGACACAAACTACATGATGATGGATTCCACAGACCTCCCTTGAAATAATGGCTGACATTTACAAATTGTGTGTGTGTGTGTGTGTGTGTGGCTGGCTCTGTACAGTCATGCAAACCATAAACACTGCTTACTCGGAAAATAAACAAATGAAAGAGTGCACAGAGCTTGGTGCTCATAGATGTACTCGCTCTAAGCACTAATGATTGTGATTCTCACCTGTGCTGCTGTACCTAAAAGCAGCTAATTTGCCCATTACAGGTTATATCATATACATACAAAGCAGTTTGAGTTTGCCTGCCCCACCTTTACTAAAACCATAGTCATCAGCTCTCAGTTTGAAGGCCTATTGGACATCAAAACACTGCATAGCGGATTACAATACTATGAGACAGGATTTTACAGCTCTGAAAACAGTGTTTTGATGTTTTCATTGTATTCTTTGTCGAGTGGATTGCTACGTAAAGAGCAGAATTAATGTTCCAAAACATATTGTGGCAAAAGAGCAAGATTCAATTTTATATATTCCTACCAAGTATACCATATATATGAAACAGAACTCCAAAGCATATGGTTTAGATGATTGTATAATCAGTTGTCACCTTTTTTGTCGTGTTTTTCAATGGAAAGAACTATTTGTGTATGCAAATGTGGCATCTGTTGTGTCCAAAAAGTGCATAGTCTCAAAACAAAGTAAAACTCCAGTGCCAACAATATATCAGACCAAAAACCATCTGTAGATACTTTGGACTGCTGGATACATTTTCTGTATAGAATAACATCTTTCTTCTGAGCACCTCAAAATGCATCTTTCTCCTCTCAGCGGGTGCTGGATGATCAGCTGTGTATTCAAAATGCAGAAAGTCCCCGACCTTTATGCTGCTCAGAGTAACCCTTTAGCATGCCGCTCAGTGCTGTCGCCCATGACTAAAATCTGTTTCTCAACAACAAAAAGCTACATGCCAAATCTCGATCACAATAAAGAGGTTGTTTGGGGGAAATGAATGGTTTATGTATTCAATGTGCTTTGTTTTTTTACTGGTGATTGTGCCTTTGAGTGCTCACCAAATGTGTGTTTGTTCTCAGTGGGGAAAATGTTCAAGACCAGTTCCAGACAATGAATTCAGATTAAGTACAAGATCAATAGCGCCTCATCTGCACATGCTGATTCAATTGCTTTTTACTAATTAAAGACATTTGTCATCATAGCTGGAAACCTTGAACAAACAATTCTTTAAAGTAAGAGCAAATGCAATCTTCATAAAAACACTGAATCCTGAATGTGTCATAAAGTAATTATACTCTAATTATACTTTGTGTAATAAGGGGCCTTTTGTTTCTATGTGGCTGACAATTTGAATACAATATTACTACTACTACTACTACTACTACTACATGCTATGCTACCCTGAATGGATTGATCTTTTCATTGCCAAATCATATTAATAATTTAATTCACCTTAATGTAACCTCTGGTCATGCCGTCAACAACACAGAGTCCGTCAGTAAGTAACTGTACATAGTGTCGCTGTTTGATCTTTTTGAAAAATTGTCCATTGGATTTTGACATTGTTACGGATATCCAGTGCTAGATCGGTGCAACTCCTGCAAGTTTTCAACCAAGAGCAGCACTTGAAAGGTGTTTCACCCGCAAAATAGGACTGAAATAGATGCAAAACAGTTTAAAAAAACAAAAACAAAAAACTATATAGTTTTGTCACTTACTAAGGGCTCCCACTTTTAAAGGTATTGTTGTGCGCAGAATGTCTCCTTTTGATGTCCCTATAGCTGGTGGCAGCCCTGGATGAATTAATGTACATAATAACATGACTGTAGAGAGCGTTTCCTTTAAGAAACCTCTTTGGGCTGTTTTGCAGAATGATAAAGACACAGATCCACAGATTCATGTCCAAGTCACAGATGAGGACCGTTTCTCTTGGAAACATTGTTTGACAGCTTGAGACAAGTAAGATTTTCTCGCCAGATTGGTTAAAGGAAAGTACAATTAGAGCTGCCACAGCTTCATTGATGGTGAGAAGGAATCAATGTTTAACTTTAATTCGACAATGCAGATAAACATTTCACAAGGCTCAGAGTCACTTAGGAAACTGCAGGAAGGGAATGTCATTAGTTTTTGGGGTTTTTTGTCCATTAAGCCTCACACCAGCATTAAAAATGTGAGCTAGGGTTTGCTTTAACAATATGGGTTACAAAGTTGTAAAAAAAACAACATGCACAAGTTGCTCTTTACAGGCGAGAGGGCAGGCATACACGAAAAAGAAGAGATCTGACATAATTAAAAGCTTTTATTCAAACGATTGCAGCGGCCTTGCATCCTCACATATCCCCTCACCTATTTCGATTTCTTCCTTTTTGCTGTGGTCGGCAGCTAGGCATTCACTAATTGTTGATTGCTGACTTTGTGACACTGAAAAATGACAAGTTAAGAGTAGTTTCTATGCGAACTAGTTCTATGACTCTGGGGTGCCTCTCTCTGCTTGTTAAAATAATCTGTGAAAATGGAGATCTGAGTGAGAAATGAATCAAATTCGAAATCATATTTTGTCTTCGCGCACCCCACTTCGTGTGCATGTTAACTGGCTGACCTGGTGAATTATGGACGATCAAGTTTTGATTTGCATCCTTGATGAATCATTTTGATTCCATTATGAACTCCAGTAAATCCCAGATGGCGACGTGCTGCAGATATTTAAATGGATGACATGTATAGAGAGCTGTAAATTACCTTGTAAATCGGCTTGAACTGTTTACACACAAATATGCAAATGTGTGGAACTTCATGTTCCGACCATTGTCATTGTTCTCGATGCCTTCCTAGAAGTGTTTCATGTTGTCAGAAAACAGAAATTTTTCCCGTAATGCGCTGACTTGAGTGCTCTGTTTGCTGTTGACTCTCTACAGCCGGAACATGAACACAAACACCATAACAAACTCAGCTTATATTTGGTATTTTTAAGCTTGTTTTCATGTCTTTTTGACAGTGAGTTTATTTGTGCTAAGCTTTTCTCGCTCGATATTTAACATTGGGGAAACTGCATTGGGGTAAAATGCAGTTTTTCATCAGAAATGCAACACTGTATTCTTAATCCATTAATGACCAATTACCTATTTTCATCTTCTGTGAATCATTTTACATGCAGATACTGAACAGGGCTCACTGAGTGTATATAAACGAAATGTTTTTTTATCTATTTTCCCCCAAAATTATAAAAAAACAAACAGGTTATGCTTTATACAGAGGCAGGTCTGTTGTGAAGCTGCTGAGGAATTACGGTCAATGTGTATCTTAAAGGCCAGATAACTTACATTTTTCTGAGCATATGCACTACAGCTTGTTGCATTTAGAACAAAATCAAGAAATGTTTACGCAAGGCATAAAACGTGTGCTTTGTTTGCTGTTTGTAAGGCATAAACCGAAGCGCTGCATGGTGTCAGTTTTTAAAAATGCAAAGAGAGAGCAACGGGGACAAAGAAAAAAGACATCTGTCATAATAAGAGAGGAACTTTTCAGTATGCGCGCAGAAAGGTCTTGTCACTTGGATTCAGATTTATCTCCTGCTCCTTTTTTCCTTCTTCTTAGAAGCATTGGGACAAAGGTTCCTGAATGAGGATGAAAGCTGCTGATGGGGAGTGGGAGGAAGAGCCCGAGGCTGCTCCGTGGTGTGGATGCTGATGAACTGATGTAGTAATTTGTTAATGAGATCTAAACTGTCTCCTCTCTCTGGCTTTGTCCATATGAGGGGACATCTGCCCTGCCGTGGGCACTGTGACAGCAGTCTCACAGTGAACAAACCGGTCAGTAGGTGTGTGTGTGTGTGTGTGTGTGAGAATATGAGGAGGATGACGACAAAGACTTACACTGTTCTCACCTGACATCTTGCATTTCTCTGCTTGAGCTGGAGGGAGCAGAACTTGAGAGTGAGGTCCAAACTCTCAAAGATGCTGAGGCATTCAAAAGTGTTTCAACACGTATATAAATAGCACGGGGGGGGGGGCGAAGCACAGACATTTGGCAGGTTTCCCTCTTCAGTGTGCTGTGACAGAACTCTCTGCAGGCTTTTTTGTGAACTGTGTGCAATTACTTAATTAATGAATTCATTGAGTGGAGCAAAATGCCATGCCAAATCATATTTTTTTTGGGCCAAGCAGTAGATCATTTAAAATGTCAGGTTTAAGCTGTCAGGAGTCAATAATCAGATTTACCCATCTAGAACTTAAAGCAGACATGTGTGACTTAAAATAATTGTAATAATTGTTTAGAATATTCAAAGAATTTAAGTGAATATCTAAAATAATCCAATAATTTAGGGAAAAAAAACCTATTCTTCATCTTATCTGTCATTATTAGACCTTTCTTTGTCAACAGATATTCACTAGGGCTGCAATTAATTATTATTTTCATTATTGAATCATTTAATGAATATTTTAAAGAATGATTTAATTAGTTTTAAATGTTCTAAATATTTTATACAGAAGAAGTCACACACTCAACATGTCCATTTCACATTCACAATGTGTTTTGCTCAAACATTGAATGTAAAGAACTGTTTGTTTACATGAAAACACCGCAGGAGAGCTTCAAGAATCAAATCATTTCACAAACATGTTTTTCAGAGGAGGACACCTGAGAAATCCTTTATAGATCAAATACAAGTGTGTCCTTAGCTTCGGGTGATCACACTTGAAGGTTTTACTTTACAGACCAAAGCCAGTTTCTTCATGGAAACATGAGTAACAGAAAGGTACATTTGTGTTTTTATCTTCATACAAATAAGGAATTCAAAATGTCATTAGATAATACATCAATAAACAATTAACTGGGTACGGATGGCAGAATGACAATTTATATATTTTGCTTCAATGGATAAAAGTAAGTGGAGTAAACCTCATTGCCTACAGTGCCCTGTGTCCAACCTGTGAACACAGAACATGAAGAGCAGACATTTAGCAGCCATTTAAATAAGGAAGCCGACTTTGTGATGGTAATCCCAGTGTGACACTCGTAATTCACCTTAAATCCACTTTTGAATACAATTGGCAAAGCAGCTACTGAAGCTTGCAGCAGTTTAATTCTGCCCTGCTGGCACAACTTCCGTGACGCCATGGAACTGATGGCACTTGGGATTGAGGCACGACACCCTCCGCCCACGTCCTCCACCCTGCTACAACACACACGCACACTGCAACCCTTGACGGCTTTGTAGTGGACAGGCTGACTCACCCGAACTGTCAGCACGAACTTGAAGTGCAGACATCTTGAACTTGGGACAGTAACAATGAAGGACGTCATGTGAAAGTTATGGTGTCTATTTCATATTGAGTGTAAGTGTGTGTGTGTGGTTACATATGTCTTTGCCTGTTTTTATAGGGGGAGGGGTGTGTCTGTATCTCTGTGTTTTGTCATTTGACTGACCTCCGGAAACACATTTCTGTTCAGTCCTTCTAACGGAGTGACCACATCTGCCACACTTTTGAGATTAATATTCAAGCTACGCGGCCGTCTGCCTAACTCCATTACTCATGTGGCGTCTGCGTTCTGCTGTTTGCACTACAAGGCCTAACAGCGCTTCCCACAGTGTACCAATTATTTCTGGAACTTCTATCTCCCAAACACAATTTTGTCAGATGGGATACAGTCTCTAACAGACAAATATGGCTTCTGACTTAATGTAATAAATATTTTGATAAGTCTCTGGCCCTGTCAAACCCCAGTTGGCGCTATACTTTGGAAAACTAGTGTAAAGCCTCCAATTTGTTTTATAGCGATTCTCCACAGAGGAAGTTGCAGGTTGAGTAGATAATCAGAAAGATCAGCACTCAGAAAGAAAGGGAGCAGCTGTTTTTCTCCTAGATGGGCACACACACTCACTGTTCATTAGAGAGCACTTACATCCAGTGGCCACTATATTAAGTACACTAAATTCTCCCCATACAATGCTCAAGTTTTTGTTTGCTGCATTGGACTCGAGTTGTTTCGAGCAATAGATCTGTCAGCTTGAAGGCTTAATAGACTGCGAAGCATCGGACAGCAGTTAGTCTATTATGGGAGGGGATTTTACAACTCTGGAAAGTTATCATGGCAGCAATTGTTTTATATTTCGGTGTGAGTTGAACAGTAGAAATACCTGGGTGTCCTTGTAACCCAGAGAACACATCACAAAGTCCCTGGTTTAATACCAGTTATGTAACCTCTGCTGAATGCCATCTCCCCTCATGCTTTCTGTAAAGGCTAGTATTTTCCTTCATGCAAAGGTCCGGAATATCACATAATACACAATACACAATAATGTCTAATTTGCGCTATGATTTAGTGCCATAGATATTGAAGTAGCCTAGCAGTTGTATCAACCCATGTCTGTAGTCAACAACTGACTGTCAAATCAACTAAATTTAACTGAATTGTCTTCGCCCTGTAGCTTCAAATTCAGTTAATTCAGGGGGGAAGTGATGTCAACCACAAAAAGCTACGATATGCATATTCTTCTCATCTTCTAAAAAGAGAAAATTGTGTGCAGGGACTTTGTCTGTGGTCATGGAAACCATTTATTTCAGCTCTATTGCCATCTCTGTTTATAGCACTGTTGGGCAGTGAATGAATGTGTTTGGATTCTGGTGGATCGATCATATTAGGCTTATTCTCTCTTTGGAGATTGGTCTGGCTATGCAAGGCTACATCAACAACAACAGAATGGTCTCATAAAAAAATGAATAGGAGCAGGCTGTTTTCTCTCCTTGTTGTCTGACTAAACTTTGTCAGCCTTACCATCAGCCTTCAATTTAGTTGAGCTTTGGATTTGATTATTCTGGACACAACTTGTAATAACATTTCCTGCTGCTGCCACAGCAATCCTTTCCCAATGTCTGTCATGCAAGACCTCACTACAAGAACTCTGGGTTCTCCAGCTGAAAACTAGCTTTGTTAACCAGGATGTATTTACGAGGCGTTTAAGAAACCGTTTTGCTGCAGAAATCTGACAATAACCTAATTATGTAAATGTGTATAAATGTACTTACTGTGATGAATATTCATGACAAGTACACAGATGTGACTGTCGTGTAAAAGCAGGAAGGCGAAGGCACTGGATTCCTACATTGTGAATATCTTTGGCAGGAACATCAGTTAATATTAGATGACTCACAGTTTGACAAATGTCTCCTCATACGTTCAGTTTCACTTCTAAACAGACAGGGGCATCATCAATCGCTGCGCTCTTTGTGTGAATTACTCAGCAATTTAAAAACTCAACATTTTACTGTCTTTATAACCTTTTCTAGTACAAATCTCATTGGAAGAGATATTTTAGAATCCAGGGCCATTCTTTTGATACTAGTGCAGTAATGTTAATGATTCCTCACCCAACTCTCCCATGAGAAAAAATGCCTAGAGTAAAGAAATTCAGACTGGAAATGGATCGGACAAGTGCAACATGTTCGCTGGTGCTCTGAAGTCTGGTCGGCGGTTGCTGCTCTTTCTACTTTGAGCTGTGGATGTTTGAGGCTGTTTACTCTGTGCCCAGAGTGTTGGCTGCCTCTCAGTGAACAGCAGCTGGTTCATAAACCTACGCATGGCTCTGGGATTGCCGTACAGGTTCAGAAGTTCTGACGAATATGTACAATATTTTGACAGCCAAGTATGATACGGGTTACCACATCATAATAAAGGAGTAGTTAAGTTTGCAACTAAAATAATTCTGCTTTTATATTCTCAATTTTGCCCAAGGTTGTGTAAAATTGCAATATTGTGTGAGTTATCCTTGACTGTCCTCCAGGATGGATTGCACTTTTTCCATTCAGCAGTGTTTGTAACATTGTAAAAAATACCAGTTTTTGTCTTTCTGTGGTTTTTCAGAGAGAAGTTTGATAATAAGCAAGAAACCTCAGTGTCACTGTGGGGCAACAGGTTTCAGTGGAAACACCAACTCTGTCCTGCAGAAAGATTCATTGCTCCTCAAAAGTCACAGAAGGTTGCCAAATGATGTCTGACTAATCTACATATAGGAATACATTTTCTGCGGTAGAGCAAGAGGCTAAACTTAACATGGGGCACGCTGTGGTCGTCAGATCTTTTTTTGGATTAAACAAGCTAGTGGAACAAATTAGCAGTACCAGCTGTCTCCCAAATAGGTTGGTCATAAATCCACTACACCTAGAGAAACGGAAGCAGCAATAATCACATAGAAATCCTCACTTTAATGTTTTTAATGTATTTTTAATGGTGGTGGTGAGTTTGGTACATTTTTTCAGTCAAATTAGAATAAATATTTGATAACTACTGTTACAGTTAAGCTCACTTGTCGAACAGTCCAGGGGTCTCATTTATACAACAGTGCGTAGGATCCACACTAAATGTTTGTGTACGTTCAAAGGAGAAAATGCCCGTACAATGCCCGTACACCAAAACGAGAGCTGTCATTGGCTTTATTTCCACACATTGCTAATTTAGACAGTCGTTAGGTGATAGATTTGCCAGGTGAGGTGACTGGAGGTGTGTGACATCACCACATCACAACAATTTTGGTTTTATAGGTCACAAATTTTGCCTGGGAAGTGGCGTACGTCTCTGTCAGGCCCCGTTTTGTGCGTACGCAACGGTTATGAAGGACACCCTATTTTTAACTACTTTATCAAACTGAAAAAAACAACTCAAAAAGCAGGAGCTGTAAGAAAAATAACAAAGTTTCAGCTGTAAGACTCTACCTTCATATTGTGCAAGTGTTAAATACACTTTTTGTTTGTGTATATTTACAACTAGATCCTTTTCTGAAATGTGATATTTAAATAACCAGATATGTGGCCAGATTTTTTAGATAAATGTCTGCAACTACAGTAAACAGTCAAACTAGCATATCTGCATTTTAATTGGAAAATTGCTTTAAAGTTTTATTTTGTAACTGCCAGTCTTTCTGTTGGCAAAGAAATGCAATCGTTAAATTCATGTTCATAATTTCAATTCATAAATCAGTAAAGATGGTCATTACAGAACGAATGGGGAAACACAGAGATAACGGAGAGTAGAGAGACAGTGAGTTGATGAGAGAAGGAAGGAGAGGCCAGAGAGAGTAACAACTGATTCTTTACACACACAATCACATTCTGTCTGGCAGAGCTGTCTCAAAATAGACTTAAAGAGTAAATACAGACAGTTTTTGCAATTTTCTCTCCAGCAGTAGTTTTGCCATTTTCTAAAAAGTTGCTATCTTCAACTCTTTTTGTCCACCAAAATGTTTAACCTGTTCAGTGTGTTCTGTTGGCTGAAAGAGCTGAACGCACAGTTAGAAAAAAAATGGTCCTGCATTTGCTAATGTGACAATAGCAGCATCTATCTATTAATATACAACACACAAATAAGTTTACTCTTCTAAAAAGTGATGAACGCAGTAGTAATTAGAAATGGATAAAAGTAGGTGTATCTCCAATATAAAGGAATCTTATAATCCTAGCGTTGAATTACACATCTTCCAACACTCTGTGATGATTCAGAGAGTAATTTTGTGGTACACCTGTTTATTTCATTGTCCTGTTTTATGATCATTCATAGAAAAGACATGACTTTCTTTGTTACAACTTTTGTTCGTACTCTGTACCGGCTAGCAGATACTTGCTTTAATTAATAGCTTGTACTTTCGTGTTCGTATTAGTAAGAAACTTAGTAGGTTAAATAGCCTTGTTCAGTCGAATGGTTAACGTTACCGCTGTAAATCAGCAACGTAGCGCATATCTGGACGAGCTTATTTTGAAATGCATATAGTCTGACGTTGAGGTACCGAGGGCATGTAAAGGCCCCAGACTTTGCTCCAGGCTGCCTTTCACTGTCCCAAAAGATGGGAAAAACTCGCCCAGACTGCCTGTTAAACAGGGCTGGGACAAAACACTGTCATGTCTGCAGTGGGAAGGTGGTACACACGTTGGTGGTTCACATCTTCACAAGCTGAAATGATATTTAAACATTCCTGTCAGGTTGCTGTTTGGAAGAATACTCTGCTAAAAAAGCACAAACAAACTTTAGGTTTTTCTGGCATATTTTAGCTAGATGATAGTGGGTTAGCTCTGGGTGATTGACAGGGCCGTTCTTTTACAATGACAGGTCGTGTTAGTCGTCTCAACGCTCCATTGCAATTGAACAGAAGGATTGCAAAGGATGCTGAAAATATCTTCAAACATTTTAGAATTATGGTCAATTATTTAGGTCAAATCAAATGAGGATGTTTGACAGGCCAATTGAAGACAAACCCAATCAGTCTTAAAAACACGGCATTCACGAGCCGTTGGGGTTACAATGAATACACACAGAAAATGTACTATCTGAGTACTCTAAAAGTCTAAATGATGACAATTGTGCCAGACAACCTGTGCAACAGTGTGCAATAATGAATGCAGTGCCATGGTTAATCTGTTTGCTGTGATTTTAGCTTCTCCCTCCCCCTTTGTGTTTGTGCCGGACCATGACGAGCATCGATAAGGCAGAACAAAATATTGTTAGTTGTACACACTGCAATTTGTAATGTTAAAGTTATATGTTGTAACTTTGAGGTATGCACCAACAAGACCAAACCATCCCCCTATTCATGGTTAACAAAGGGCCGACTTCCCACAGCCGTGCCACTAGTGTGACTAAAAATAACTCCTCAATAGTCAAGTGATTTAAACGGTAATCCCTCAGAAAGATTCAAATCAAAGGGAGCAAAGCTGTCCAGTACATCCGTGACAATTATCAATACACAGTAAAAAAAAGTGCCAAACAGTGTATTGATGGTTTCTCCAATTTCCTAATTTCAATACTCATAATCTGAAGTATATGAAACTATAACTGGCTCATAGTGACAAGAGAAGAGGATTTACAGATTGTTACAGTCCAGTACGTTAATGGAAGGATGTGTATGATGAATAATATTAGAACAGCAGATTGATGGATCTCTGAGTTCTGTTTCTTTTCTTTTAACCAGATGGTCACACAAATTGACGCTCCAAAATAAATCTCCAAATAAGCAACAGTCCGTTGCTTATTGGTGGTGCTTATTAGATATCCTCCAAAATAAAGTGTGTATGTGTGTTGTTTTTTTTTCTGTTTAGACAGTTAACGCTACTGCTTTCTCTGCACTTGAGACACATGCTTTAGAAATATAATCTTCATTTTAACTGGCAGGCTGCAGAGGAAGAAGAAGAAGTGTATCGAAACTCATACAGTATGCACAACAACCTGTTGGCAAGCAGAGAACCTCTTTCCCAAACATGCAAAGACAAAGAATCTCTGAATACAAACATTCAGCACAAAACTAGTAAGAGAGATGGAGGCATTTTTAGACATATTTGAAGAGACGGACATGGTGATGGAGAAAACGGATCGTAAGAAATCAAGAAATATTGGGATTCAGCCCGCTCCCTGAGTTATGTCTGGTATTCAGCGAGAGAAAGAGCCTCTCTGGCACAGGGCATAAAACTTTCATAGGTCTGTCTGTGTTTCTCTTGGATTATTTATCAAATAGTGAGGAGTTGTTTATCGCACAGCTAATGCTGCTCTGCTTAGGTAGGAGCCCGGCAACTTCGCATATGTTGAGCCTCATAATACATATCAATCTGTTTTCCAGCAACATGAAGAGAGAAAAAGGAAGGTGCCACATTCATTTGACATAAGGGCGGAATAAGGTGGATGGTACGCAGCTGAACGAGAGAGTTCTTCCCCTGATGTTGTCTGGAAAAACGCATGTGACATAAATGATTTAAGGAGGATGTTATAAGGGATGGATATACAATACAGTGTCGTGATTCACCCGAGCTAAAAGACAACAGAGTTGTTACAATTAACGAAAATACCAAGCAAAACAGTCCCACAGAAACAAGAGACCTCCAGGTATCAAAAGCAGTGTCTGTTGTTGAGGTAATGGCAGGTCATTGCTTATTGACCCTATTGAGCTCGGAGGGCATTGTTTTGGCTTCACAACAAAATCATTATCTCGTGCTAATTAATCCCATTATAAGCCATGTACAGATCCTCGAGGGCTGTGTGTTGTAGAGAGGGCGAGGCATCCTGCAGTACTGACCCGCCACAAGAATAATAAGATATTATCACGTTGCTACAGTTGATTAACAATTCCACAGTTAGAGAGAGTGATTCGCTATTTTTCCTATAGTTAATAGTCCCAATAATAAATTGAGTGAAAGGCTACCTTGTATTGATCGTGCAGCAAAAGCTTTTTACAGCCACCATACTGCCAGACAGAAGACTCTGTAGTCTTGGTCCTGCTGCCATTTAAATGCATTGATACTGACTGCTGAGGTAGCGAGTCTCACCTAGAGGTGTCGGTGTAGTTTTCTTGTAAAAAATTGTTTCTGTTTGCATTCAGTGTTACTCACCAAAACACATTGTGTGTGTCTTAAAGGTCTAATAAATGTGTTGAATGTTTCTCCTTCCTCAACATTTGCGAAGCCTTGAAAAATAATTGCAAGCAAGTAAACACGGATGTAACAATGCGGTCTTTTCCCCTGACATTATTGTAGCTAATTAAGAAACGGATGGGATAGTTTGTTGTGGGATGAACCTGAACTCATTTTATTGTGAACTAGTGGAGGAGATAGCAGGACATGCGTATATGTAAAGATACCACATGAGAAAGCCATAATATTTTTGACGTTGTTTTCCTCAATTGACCCCAGGTTGCATCTGGACACATGGTGTTATTTTTCGGCATGTAAACACCTGAGCAGGGGCAGTATGGTTTCACATTTATGTACACCCCTTGCTTTACCTCTGTATCTCTTTCTTAAGAGCTAATATAAGTCGGGTGGTGAGAGGTTTGAAAACAGACCCCATATAACTGTATCAGGAAAAAAACAGCAACGAGTAGTACTCAAGTTAGTGTCACAGCCAGGTCAAATAAAAACACCCATAGACCTGAACACAAGGTACATAACAAACGCTATACATACAGCATATGCTCAAACCTGCCATTTAAGCCCCCATAAACTACAATGTATATAAAACATAAAACCTGGAGTACGTCCAGCCGCCTCAATTAAACAGATAATCAGTTGATTAAAGTATTATCAGTATTATGGCTTTACAATCTGTACACATGCATCATCCTCTGACCCGGGACCCTCACACTGGTACAGGAAGAAGTCCCCCAAAAAAGCCTTTTAATGGGGAGAAAAAAGGAAGAAACCTGAGGGAGAGCAACAGAGGAGGGATCCCTCTCCCGGGATGGACAGAAGTGTAATATATGTCATGTGTACAGAATGAACAGCATAATAGAGCTACAACACATTCAATGCATGTGACATCAATTATTCATATACTGAGAGTAGTGAGCAGAATAATGATTAAATTATGACTACTAATAATAACAGCAGCAGTGGATATAGCAGAATAACAATGATAACAAAAGCAGTTATGGTATTGGCAATGTGACTAATAATGATAGTAGCAGTGAGTGTCAGGCAGGACCACGGCAGGAGGCAAGGCCACAGTCCAGATATACCACGATCCACGGAAACCTGCGAGGCAAGAAAGCACAAAGACTCCAGGGAGGAATCAAAGTCAGTAATGTGTGTTAATGGTATCGGTAATAGAAATTATAATGTGACTAATAATAATAAGTATAGTAGCAGTGGGTGTCGGCAGGGCCGAGGCAGGACCAGGGTCCAGATATAACCACGATCCACGGAAACCTGTGAGGCGAAGTGAGACGCAAAGTCAGTAATGTGCATTAATGGGACATGAATTCATACAGAAGGAGATAGAGAAGAGGAGAGAGGAGCTCAGTGTGAAGTCCCCCGGCAGTCTAGGCCTATAGCAGCGCATATCTAGGGGCTGGTCCAAGGCAAACCTGAGCCAGCCCTAACTATAAGCTTTATCAAAAAAGAAAATCTTAAACCCACTCTTAAATGTGGTGAGTGTGTCTGCCCCCCGGACTCAAATGGTTCCACAGAAGAAGAGCTTGATAACTGAAGGCTCTGGCTCCCATCCTACTTATTAAAGACTCTGAACCACAAGTAACCCTGCATTTAGTGAGCGCAGCTCTCTAGTGGGGTAGTATGGTAAGATATGATGGTGCCTGACCAATTAGGGCTTTGTAGGTGAGGATGTCATTCAGCCATCTTGTATTTTCTAATATATATTTTATGTTGATGGCCACAGATCTTTTCACTCTGCTCCCACTTGTGGAATATTTTTCTTACTGTGAGATGACCTTCTAACCAGGCCGGGAGGCCGTTTGTAAATGCAGGCATTATGCTCAAGTCGAATGTATTTGCCTCAATAGAACGAGGCAATCTCTCGCGTTTAGGTACCACATTTGAGAAAACACTCTCCAAATTATTTCCACAACTCTAACGCAAAGAAAAGTTTCTTCGTTATAGTTTAATAAGAACAGAAAATACATAATTTAACGATAAAGCACTTATGCAGCTTTACCAATATGATATAACACTGTGTAACACCTGAACTCTCACAGCAGAGGCCCTTTTACCTCATGAAAAATTCAACCATTTTTAAACAACAGCGTTTCTTATTATAATGCCACGAATGAAATAGAGTTTGCTTTCGCCAGTGTTTAAAGCAGTAAGTTCAGGCTTCTTTCAGTCCTAAAGGTTTACAGCATAAAATTGTACAGTGAAGTTGTATTGTATTCTATTCCATCATCACATTGTGGTTTGTACCTGCATACAGTACCATGTACAGTACTCGTTTTGCCTGCCAATGCATTAACAGAAGTTCAAGTCTACTGATAATCATGCAGTTGAGTTCACTGGTTTACAGTCGTCGGAAGAATTTCAAAAATACAAGAGTAGAAAGTTGTATTTATTGCCGTTTATATAAAAAAAGACAACTGCTGGCAGTGGCTAGCCTAGCTGTTTCCCCTTCTTCTTTATGCTGAGCTAAATTAGCCTGCTGCTGGCTGTAGCTTCATATGTACCGTACAGACATGATATCAATCCTCATATCTAGCTAATCTCACTCTCGGCTAAAACAGCAATTAATCAAATTTCCCAAAATGACGAACTGTTCCTTTTAAGATATGTCAATTTGTTTCCTAATTAAAGCTCCCCATCTGCTATTCTTGTACTTAAAGAGTGAATTATTGAGTTGTCTATATATGGCTATGTAGCTAACAGATGGACCTTAAAAAAACACAAAAGAAAGATATTCAGCCTTGAAGAGAGGGTGAGAGACAACATTTCAAACGATTCATATAGTATAAAATCATGATCTGTGTATATTGTTGGTAATCTGCACCCATGTTGTGTTTGTATGTTTTTCATTGTAGGATCAAGGAAAGCTGACAGGCAGTTCTTATTCCAAGTACTACATTTTGAAACAAAGCTAATGTCATGATAATTTAAAGTTTTGGGGGCAAAAAAGGCAAAGAGTTTCCTTTAGGACAAGAAAGCGCTGCATGCAGTTTAAGGTGCGACAGCCCAATGAATGGATAACAAAAGCTGCAGAGGCAGCCTGGACAGACGGTCAGTGATCTCCCCGCAGGGTAGAATAGAAGTTATTTTAGAGCAGATTGCCTCACACTGCCCACACGAGCTAATTATACAGACTATCCATGCGAGTCATGTATGGCAGAAATGTATAATCGCAAAGACCTACTGTTAAAATGTGCTATGTGAAGAACTGATAGAGATTTTTGTTTTACAAGTAATGAGTCCATTTGTAAATTTTCTTCCATGCATGATACAATATCTATATAAAAAAATTGAAGATACGTACACATGTATTCATTTTGCTCTGCGTTACGCAATATGTAAAAATTGACTTGTTTTAACACATCTTCAATAATCTCTTCAGATATAAGTAATCTCGGTAGCTCCTCCGGGGAATTGGATTAGTTTCTTTATATTTTGCTAAATATGCAGAGCTGATGTTCTGTATTTGATGTGGAGGTGCAAAAGGCCATGTCATAAGATGAGTCATGAAGTGGTGGCAGTGGACTGTTTGTCAGGAAGTACGTCCTTGACAGGACTCGGCCCAGATCTCAGAACAAGGTCAGTGGTTCCTTTGAGCGCCGCCGTGGAGACTTTACAGCATCGCTCAGCATCACGTCAAAGACTGGCAGGCAGGACCGCCGGACAGGAAAGGTTTCTGAGGGCAAATCAACAATCTAAACACACATACGAATGCAGACAGATCTCCTAACTCGAGTACTCTGAAGTTCATGCACACGCACAAACTTCAGGGAAGCAATTTTAAAGTCCGTTGAAGTTTTTCAACTTTCGGGGCACAGTGCAGTCAAGTGAAGCCACCTTCGTTATTACTAGAAAAACGCAAACAAAGCACTCTCCGACCAGTGCGTGAACCCCACCAGGTGCCACACCAGTCAACAGCTTTAGCAGTGAGGGAGCATGTCCTTGTTGCTGCAGTCCTGACCTCACCAGGAACTTTCTTTGTTTTCACCTGAGAAAACTCTTTGCCCTCAGGTGAAACTGAGCAGATGAGGATTCCATGTGTGTGAGAGGAGGCACACGTTGGTCTGCTACACCCTCGCCAGGCCAGCAGTGTGGGTCAGTGGCTGCATTAGTACACAGCAAAAGCAATCACCTTCTAACTCACAACACCTCCCCAAGTAGCAGCATTGCTGAATCATGGAGTCGTGGTACCGTTGACTATGCAGATGATAATGGCAACACCTGTTTTACTTGCATCAGTGGTGACGGTGACAAATTGCACTTGTTAAATCTGCAACAATCTCTTCTCACATTGCAAATGTGCAATATGCAGCTCCTGGAACACTGGTGACGGCAAACTTCTTCGGCAGATTTCTTCAACTTCAAAATCATACTTTATAGAAAAAGACCTGGCTCTTGTGTTAAATATCTAGTTGGTATTTTAAATTTACAGGGCGAAAAAAACTTTACAATTGAATACTTTTCACAGACTAAACGCAATCAAAATGTCTGCTCTCGAACACTTGCATTAAGCGTGTTGTATAAAAAGTGTAGTTGATGTGTTAAGCCATTAACATAACGTGCAGGTCTTTGCCTGAGACCTTACAGCATTTCTCCAAGTGATTTAAATGAGCTGCTCTGCTCACTCTAGACGCAGTAAAGTCCATTTAATTGAGTTGCTTTTTCTCTGGTTGTTATATAATTGATAAAACTGGACAAAAATTTTCCTCAGTGGTGTTCATCCAGTGACTGTTTTGATCTACTTGCTCTATTAGTCAAATTAAGTGTTGAACACCTGGGAGACAGACGGGCACATTTCAGTCATGGACATTCGTCATAAGTGTGTACTCACTGTTGACCGTGAAAACAAATCCATTTCATGTAAATTAACCAGAAATACAATATTAAGCTCACTATTTCTTACATTTTTTTCGATATGTCTTTAAAACAAAGCCACCTTTTTGTTGGTTGGGGCCTCAGGTTGCACTTGCAAGAAGTTTGATTGATTAGTTGTTTTCTCCAGTGGCAGCCTGTAAGATTTGTGGTTTATAAACGGACATCAGCAGTTGACTCTATGTGCACAACAGGCAGCAGGTCAGGGAAATAATCAGGAGAGTGGGGAGGAATGTTTTGTTTGTCCAAACCATCGCTCTACGTTTGTTAAAA
The DNA here is from genome assembly GCF_004355925.1 of Anarrhichthys ocellatus. Taxonomy (NCBI): domain Eukaryota; kingdom Metazoa; phylum Chordata; class Actinopteri; order Perciformes; family Anarhichadidae; genus Anarrhichthys; species Anarrhichthys ocellatus. The sequence continues at coordinate 5,869,323 of NW_022280033.1, read as the reverse complement.
TCTTACTAGCTGGAGGAAATTCTGCACGATATGATCCTAAATCTATATCGCCATATTGTTAAATTCATCTGTAGAGATAAATGTAATCATCATCTTTACATGAGGACAGGATATTTTCTCACGCCTTTTTTTGTTTGTCTGGATCATTTTACAGTTTGACCAGTTTAAGATTCTGGACCTCTGGACTGGAGTTAAATCTGAATGGCGGGTTGAACATCTGGTTAGATGTTGAAGGTATGCTTAGTTTAATTATATGGTATTCATTGAAGACTTTAGCAAAGTAAGCTGGGTAAGAGATGTCCAACCTGAAGGCCGCATTTCAAAACACCCATGTCCATGTGGACGTCTCATGCTGCGACTGCCACTGGGGTGGATGAAATGAGATTGTCAATTGGTATTAATGGGCAAAAGGGACAGTATTATTGATTTGGGGTATTCTGCTTTCTCAATCCCAGTTTTTGGTTTGAACTGATAAATATTTAAGGGTATTTAGATACATGAACCAACAAACGATAGATCTGCCAAATCATAATTTTTTATTTTTAATCCAAAAATAAATGCTGTTTTTACGGCTTAACACAGCGGGGGCAACTTCTTTCAGGCAAGTTTCGATTTTGTCATAAGTACTTTCCCATAGAACCAGAATATTATGCATCAAAGAACTACTTTTCTTCAGAAGTGGTTATATCCTCAGAGATTTTGCATCAGGAATAAAGGCATCAACCAATCACTTTGTGTGGAGTGGATCTATTCAAGTCGTACACTATAGTGCACAAAGTCGCGGAGGCTCCATAGTCGAAGCCACGCAAGCAAACTTAATTATTTCTTTCAGCCTTGACAAAGGCAGCACATACCAGATCCACTCCTTCTGCTTTTTACCTTTCACAATAAAAGCCCAAACCATATACACTGCATAACTCACCCAGAGCATTTTATAAAAGGAAACTCGATAAAATAGCTCACAGTAGCTTAGGCTATACAGCAATTTACCTCAGACAAGACTGCCTAGATGCAGCTTTGGATCAATAAGACCACGATAGTTGGTTCTCTGCATGTTCAAATCTATTCACACCCTTTATTGAAAAAGTGTCACAAGAATCCCTTATTAGCAGGCAAGTATTCAGTATTTTTGTGTTGTTTATTCGTTCATGTGTTAAAGGCCTAAAACTGATACTCAAAAGGTTTTGTTTCGTGCTGCAAGAACAAAGTGTCATTTGCAGTAAAACATGTGTTCTTGTAATAAGCACGGTCCAGAAAAAAATAAAGAGGTAAATGGAGAAAATGCAATTAGCTGGAGATAAGAAAAGATGCTGATCATCATGCAGTTGTTGCCTTGCAAACAGTATTTTGCAAATCCAACTTGAGCAGTTTTCCCCCCTAATATTTAAAAGATCAACTTATCACTTAAAAACTTTCAATAAAGCTTAAAAAATAAAATGCCCTATTTCAGGCTTTCATTTCTCTCATAAACACAATTGTATCAGCGATCCCATAGTCACAGATACACACTGACAACATGGCACCAACACTCTAAATATGTTTTCAAGCACACGTCTGTTTTTTCGTATTATACTTTTTATTTTTTTTCATATGAAACAAATCAATTCTTCCAATGTCTTTTGAAGTGTGAAATGTCTTTTTAGCATGAATTCTCACAGTACATTCAGTTAATGTTGATCTGAAAGAAAACGTCTTTGAACTTGGCACTTAGAAAACAACCACAAAGAATTGTCACCTTTATTGATTTAGAACAAAATTTACAAAGCTATTCAAACAGTCATTTTTTTTAATACTTTTATGTTTTTTAAACTCAACTGTTGAGAATATTCAAAATACTCTTTTTAATGTTGCTTCTCTCTCTCTCTTTGTACTTACAAATATGTACATTAAAGACGTCGTGTCACATGTCCCACTGACTCTTCATCACTGGTAATAAAAAGCCTTTTTAAGTGTGTTATTTATATCTCTTCACTCTGTTAGCACTCTGTTTAGCGCTCCGCTATCTGTTTGAGCTTGAGTGTCTGTGAGTGTTCGGTGTGCTCAGATGGATGTCCCGTGGCTTGGCTCACTGGCTTCTGGGATGGGTCCTCTTGGCACTGGTTGGTAGGACATTGGCATGGGTGTCTTGACTGGGCTCTGCCGGAAGAGCCCCCCATTGGGTGCCCTGTGTTTGCAGCGGATAGAGGGCATGGTGGCACTGCTGAGGGGCAGGGGCAAGGTCCTGCCAGTGGCTGGACCCAGTGTCCTTCCTGCCCCATGACGCTCCTGGAGGAAGGTGGACACAGAGAGCCGCGGCGGCCCCCGATGAGCTGGGTAGTCCCGAGCAGACAAGGCCTCTAGGGACTGGCTGGGCTGCATGCTGCCAATGTCCAGGGCAGAGATCTCGATAGACTGGCCTGGCAGCTGTTTGTGGGCCATGTCCTCGTCCAGGAGGCTGTTCAAACGATGGTGGACCTGTTCCAGGTTCACCTCTTTGTCCTAAGGATATATGAAAAGAAAGGCAGAGCCACAGAGTGTGTGTGGAATAAAAGAGGCCAGGAGAATGGTTTTAATTGAAGGGAGAGCATGAATGTAATTAAAGAAGAGTGTGATAAAGAAAGAATGAATGTGCCGTGAAAGGGATTAGGAGGTTATAGGAAAGAATAGGACGGGGATAGAGAATGAAAGGAGACAGAGAAAGACAGGTTACAATGGTTGTTTCAGCATCACTATCATGACCAGTTTACATGCAGTGCAGTCTACTTATTGTCATTATTTTTGCGCTCACATGAGTTTCAAGGGTGCTAAAATAACACTCTGGTTAGTTTCAACTTTATTGAAGAAACCCCAATATATTCATTGATGATATACTGGAATTTTTCAAGCAGCCCACATCAAGAGAGACATTATCTTAAAACACAAAATCTTGAATATGGGGGTCGTAAAAGGTAATGTCTCCACTTCTGAAATGAACTCAAATGAAGATGTCTCTTCATGCAGAAGTGTTTATATTTTCTCCACAATTAGGTGACCACACATCTGCATTGGATTGACTCTTGCATGAAGAGCATCTGCTGTTAACAAGACAGGCTCCAATGGACACACAGATCCAATGAATCAGACTTTGTGACACAGTCAAATCTAAAATAAGACAAAGTAGTTCATGTCACTAGATCGAAATAATCTAAATTATATTTAAGAATCTTTAAATCGATTCCTATTTTTTTCAAAAACACACATATAGGAGAGGGGAGGGAGAAGCCAACTAAAAGGCAAATAATTATTTATCAGACACATATTGGCTGCACCCTGCCCTCCACACAGCAATACTTTATTCCATCATCATGCACTTAAGTCGAGCCACACTGAAGACAGACGAAACAAAAAAAGCCAAATAACAGGAGAGACCATGGGGTGAGATGACAAATGAAGCAACAACAATCTACCCCATGCCCCGCCCCTTCACCCTGACACAGCCAATGACCATCCAGTACAGTGCAGTCAGGCCTCTCCTGACCTGTGTCAAGAGCCTCGGCCTCCTCCCAGTCTCTCTGTCTGTCTGTCCATATGTGCCGCCTCCCTTCTGGTGAAGCGCTTGTTATGTCATTATATGTCAATGGACCAGAAACCCTTTCCAGACCGTAATCCTTAGTCACCTGCTGAAGATCATAGACAATGATACATAACCAAAACGGTCCCTTGTGAATCCGATCATTGACATATAATTGCAATAGAATAGTAAAAGATATAGTTTGACATTTTGAGAAATACTCTTATTGGCTTGCCTCTCGAGAGTTAAAGAAGAGATCTTCACCACTCTCATGCCTGTGCGTTACGTATAGAGCTGTGAAGTGACGGGAGCAGTTTCAGGCGACCCTGGTTCCAGTTCGATTATTTTCTTTAGAGACGATGTTAGGAAGCTGACAATTGGAGCGCTTTCTTGGCTAGCCATCTCCTGGCTGTAGCTTCTCATGTAACTGAGGGATATGAGAGCAGTATGAATTAGAGATATACCGATTGCACAATTTTTCTTCGCCGATTCAGTTTTCAGATTTGTAAAAGTTCAACCTGCCGATTCCAATTTAAGAACTTTAATTGACAGCAAGGCTAAATTGTTTTCACCGCTGTCCCGAAGAATAATTGCAGCTGCCCCATATTCAGTGTAAACCTTCCTTGTTATTGCCATCTATAGTGGGTATTTGCGTTAAATCACACAATTGAAATTATAAGGAAATAAATGATTGTATTTTAACTCTATATTATTAGCTGCTTAGAGTTAGCGTGAGGTCATAATTTCCTCACAAATATTTATTTTATATTGCTGTGAAAACATCTCCATCAATCACCTGTATTTTTGGAAGTTTGTCGCCAAAAACTACCTTTTACAAGATTACTTTTTAACACATAACGGTATAATTTGACTTTCTACTAAATATAACTTGAATTCATTAAAATGCGGTCACTGTGATAACTCTGAGCAGCATGTCTGATTAAGTTGGTTGTCCCTCCATGGCTTATTTTGGACAGCCGTTGTGACAATTTGTGCAAATGCTGCGGCCACCGACACGTTGTGTGAGTGTGTGTGTGTGTGTGTGTGTGTGTGGCTGTAACATTACTGTCTCTGCCACTGTGTGCTGACTTTATACCGTCATGTGACACATGTCTGTAAATTTGACCGGCAAGAAATCATAAATATGAGACTGATCGGCCGGTCATGGCTGATCAGCAGAAACTCAATCGGTGCATCTTTAATATTAATCACCTCATCTAACTCCCGGCACGAAAACAAAAAAGGCTATTTCCCAAAAAAGTCAAACTATTCCTTTGTATAGCTGATGTATACAGCTTTGAAGTAGGTTTTGTTTAAAAATGGCTGTCATAATGTCCACATACTGTATGTTTGTGCTGTCATGGTGCGAGCAATGCTTGGAACAATTTAAAGTGATACTCCACCCAAATCTCATGAATATTAAACACTTGTTCTGCACAGGCTTGAAAGGTAACTTTTCAAAAAATAAGTTTGTTGTGAAAGCTGCTGTAGTCGGCTTGAATTCATGGTAAGAAATGTTATCATCCTCAAATAACTGAAACAATTGAAGGCTATTTAATTAAACAACAGTATGAAAGTTGCAAATTCCAACATTTAAAAGTTCAAATCAAATAATTCTTGCTTTATAAAAGACTTTATTCTATGTTGCAGCTAATGATATTTTTAAAATGAATTATTAATCTGTCAATGAAGTTTTTGATTGGTCTATTAAATGTTATCTTAACTTTGTCAGGCAGTCTTGTAGAAATTTTGCCAGATAATTTTCTGTTGCTCAACTAATCGACTTAAACATTTATCTTGTTTTTATCAACTAATAATCAACTCGTCATTTCGGCAATAGTTACTTTTTACAATCAGATTTCAAGCCTGTAGAGTGTTTGATGCTCGAGGATAACGTTTTGGGTGGAAAATCGCTTGAAAACATGTCTGCAAACATAATAATAGAGCACATGACCATGAGATTATACTCAAACATCACATCCAACACATCCTATGTTCTATAAATAAGGAGACAGGGATGTTTGTCTCTTGTGAATCTCACATGACAGCCGTATGTGGTTATTATTCGAGCAGCTGCACACAAAAACTGAAATAGGAATCAACAGCAGTAAGTCAAACTCAATGCGTCAAAAAAACGCACGGGTGGAGTTTGATTTACTGTGTCTTTTCGGGACAGGACTAGATCTTTAATGGGTCTCCTCAGCCAGTGATTCTCATTTTAATGTTGGGACTGTCAAGTCAAGCAAGTCAATGCTCAGATTCTTTGCTATCTGCTTTTGCTCACACTTTAGTTGAGGGATCCATGTCAAGCCTTAGTTGTCTGGACGCCTCATGCAGAGGGGCTGTCCAGTTGACAGCAGCGAGATGAAGTCGGAGCTCTAAAGCATTAAGACTTGAATGGATAAGCTAAAGAGAGCTATTGTACAACTGAAGCACTTATTGACTCAGAAGTACAATTCCAGTATGTGGTTTTGAATTTGCAATTCAACATTATGTACTGTTATCACTTCAGCTGCGGTTTTCTCACATGAGCACCAGAGAGTGTGATTGTCTGTTTAGGCAATTCATGTTTGTACGTGTCAGTATGAGAGAATCACAGAGAGTGTGTTTGAGAGAGAAGCCTCAGATGTCCCTAACAAAGCACCCCGACCTCTCTCCCAACATGAGAAGGAATGAGTAGATTGATCACATGATGTCTGGACTATCATCAGGGGCACACCTATTATAACTGGGTGTACTGCAGCTCTACTAAATCGGGGCTGGTGTCAGCGCCTGCTGGATCCATAAAGTAGAGTGTGGCAGTGGCATCTCTGGGCAGGACCGGGGGGCCCGGGGGTCTGGGTCTCGACCAGGGTCTTGGTGGTGCAGGTGGACCCGTGGTGGCCACCATGGACCGGTTCTGGGTTAGCAGGCTTGGGACTGGGCCCTGGCCCGATGAGATGTCAGTTGTCACCTCTTTGGGCTGCTCTCTCCGGCACGGGTTGCTGTTCCACCAGGTCTCCAGTGCAGCCACCAGGAGGGCCAGCAGCAGCCCGGCAGCCAGGATGCAGAAGACGCCAGCAAAGCTGTGGAGACGCAGCGCCCGTCCCTCCGGCTGGGCGTCTGCGTGGCTCTGCAGGTCACAGCGGCCTTTCCTCGGCCACCATTTCTGCTTCAGGATGTCAAGGTCCCCTTTTTCCTGAAGCTCCAATATCCTGTGGAGAAGAAACACAAGTAGCTATTTCACACAAAGTGGGTGCAGAGTTTCGTGTAATGACAGCACACGGCATTGGACAAATCTTACATCATAATATTATAGCATTGATTCAGACATGTTAAATGCTGGCTAATCAAATCAGAGTCTAGAAGATTAAATCATTTCTGAGGAGAAACATGAAGGAAAATTAATACAACTGATCTGCATGACTATAATTACTTGATAATACTGTGTTAATATACTGCAATAGCATTGATTGTTAGCTAACTAAAGACCCATTGTGGCAATAATTGTATTAAAAGCTGCAGTTTACAATAAGTGTTATTGACGCATGGTTGAAACAATTTACAATTCCTATACCAGAGCTCAATGACCGGTTTTATGTAAACAAGGACAAGAAAAACAGTGTCGGCTTCAACATTAATTGGTTTCAAATCAAATTGTACGCGTGGAAACAAAGATGATCAAATACTCGAGTCAGCTCATTAGTTAGTGTGCAGAGAGGAATGGATGTTTGTTGAGGAGAATGACGACGGCTGAGTTCAAACTGAGGCGAGACGCTGAGCCTGTCCCATCGGAGCGGTTAGCTTTCTGCATAGCCATTATTCAACCTCTTGAACAATGACTGGCACATTCACCCAAAGCCAAAGGAAGACAATGACTCAAAGCTTTTGACATTTACACTCATGAAACACCTTCAAATATTCACTGCTTCTTTCCGGCAAGTCATGAATTCAAAGATCTTTCACTGAGGCACTGTTTGTAGTTTTCAGGGTAACCCATGAATTTATAATTGTTGTGTGCTGCCTTGATTTAAAAAAATCACTTCTATCAATCTTGTAAAACTGCACTGAAATTGTTTTCAGCAGCATACTTCTGCCAAAAACCAAAAACAATGGATTGAAAATGTGAAATGTTTACTTCTCAGTCTGCGTCTTCAAGAGAAACTCGGATCTGAAATGTTTATTAAGTGCCATTGTATCTAGACATCGGTCTACATTTATACAAAAACTAATGTTTATTACAGCTTGGGTTTTATATTCGTAGCTCAAGGCCACCTGGAGACACTGTAACGTCGCTAAAAACAGCTCCAGTGAGGCAAAAATCAAGAGCACATATTAAATAAAAACCTCAATGTCATTCGAAACTTATTTGGAAGCAAAAACTAAAGCGAAAGGTAAACTTACGTTCTTTGTGGAAATACCAACGTTTTGGGTCAACTTTAATTAACCTCCCGTACTTGTGTGCACTCACAATTCTCCTGTGCAATAAAGAATTACTACCACTCAGTTATGGTTTTACCTCCAAATAAAGTTCTTTGATAATCTGCCTTAAGTGTCGGCTCATTCACAAATTGTCTGACCGCTTGTATTTCATGCCCAGTTGGACTTGTTTTTAGAGATGCGTTTCCAAATCTCAGCACTTATTTTATGTGTACAATGTTGTCAAAACTGCCAAAACTATGAAGAAAAAACAAGTAATACACTGCGGTTTTCCTTAAATGAATTAAAACAATTTACAGGTTGAAGGATACCAATATCAGGAAATATCTTCTGGTTCCATTACTGCTTAGCTAAAAATATACCAAACATACGTACTTCTGAGAGAAGAGGTCTCTGTAAGGACTGCCGTGCTGCAGGGCCATGCCGTAGCCTCTGGTGCTCATGCTGTTGCCTGCTACAGTCAGTGTGCAGTCATCATCTGTCAGAGCAGCGTACTCTACAACCGCCATGTCCCACAGAAAGGCATATGACTCCTGCTTTGCCTGGATAGTTCAACAAAAGACATACAAAGGATAAAATCGTGGAAGATGTGTTTTTATAGCCGAGTGACACTAGCTTAGCTGAGAAACCTCTACGCAAATAAGTGCACAAGCCCCCAGCATCATATACAGTATACTTATCACACTGATTAGCACATTATTACACTTCTTTACAAAGTTTATGAAAATAGTTGCATCCCTTTTTATTTTCCAGCTCTGCATTCCTCTGGGTGTAGCATATTTTCAGAGACACAATCATGTGCTGTAGCCTCAAGCGCACACTGTGGAGAATATGGAGAACAACTGCAGCTGAAAATCTGTCTGAAATCCTTCTGGACCTTTTCTGTTTATTTTTGATGCACTTCCTTGGCTTTGTTCCCCGTGGTGTGACTTCAGCCTACGTCTTCCACGATAAGGCGGTGCTCTCAACAAATACAGCTGAGCAGAATGTTCACCTCGCACCTCATTAGGACTGCACGGGGCTCTCAAGTTCACTCGGCTTTGATAAATAAACGCATACCGGAGAAATCACATTCCCAACAAACTATAAAACCGATGTCAGACTGAGGCACTTGCAGGAGTTTGTGGGCTTTGAGAAGCACTGTAGTAATTCAGCAACTGTCACTAAAATGGCTTCTTCTCTTCAAATATGTTTGAAGTGGGATTTAAATCATAGAATATTAGTTTTTAATTAATGTATGTGTGCAAACTGGCCTGACTACGCTGAATGCAGTTAGCTGCTTAAATAATAAAGCAGTTTAATGACAAGTGCATATGTAAAAACTCTGTAGTCTGTTTAATTATGATTATTCTTCAATCTGGTGTTTGTGTTGATTTATCTGTTGAAAGGGAAATATGAATTCAGTACCACAACATTTTCGAGAATAATTGAAAACCACAATGCAATAGATTAAAAGTACCACTTTACTCGCATGCCTCTGTGAATCAGGAACAGTAATTATTTAACGAACTTACGTTTTGTTCCTACCTGGCGGTGTGAAAGTAAAAAGCTATATTTCATTAGCATCAAGACGGAACATATGTTTTGCAGTATTCTCTCTGAACTGAAGATGTAATTACATTATGTTTTTAAATAAAACCGTGATGTATTTTAATAAATGTATTAAATCAGGTTTCAAATAATGAACTCTTCAGAATCAACTGGTTTGATTAAATCTGACTTTTCATATCGCTGTTTGAGGATATGAAGTTTACAAAGACGCCTACAGAAGTCCAACAGCAGCAGCATTAGTATAAAGTGTTCTGACAACATTTTATTAATGAACAACCAAAATAAATATTCACCTTCTTGATTCCCTCGGATGGGCTGGAGACGGAGTTCTCAAAGGCGTTGTTCTTGTTGATGGTCTTCCAGAGCTCAGCAAATGTGCTGTCTTGCTCCAAAGGGTTGGTTCCTTTAGCCTGGAAATACTCGTACACAGCCGAGTCCCTGACTGTCCCGTAAACAAGGTCCACCTGCTTGGACAGGTCCTGGAACGACCTATAGTTAGGGTCAAATTAGTGAGTTAGTTTAATTAAGTGATTTAGGAAAACTGGAAATAATCCTTTAAAAATCTTGTACAGAAACACAATTATATGATTAGCTGAAGGAATGTGCATTTGCTCCATGTCCTTAGAAAAACAACACATTCAAGTAGCACCAGAATGTTTCTATAACTAATGATGTTGGACAGAACAGTGAGAGAAACAACTGATTAGATATTGCATTGTCTCCCTCTTAGTCTGTCAGAATAAAATGCCATCTTTACTGCAACGAGTAAAATATGCTGCTTGAATTTTATAGCAGCTTGCTTTTAAGTAACTATACAGGCACATGTTGAACTACAGATTTGAGATACAATTATAAACATTATAAATATTTCGATCCTCCAGCTGGAGTAACTAGAACTTATAACAGAGGTGGAAGGACAAGTATAGTAAGAACAAATAAGAAAAACAATAGACAGATGGCACCTTGTAAAAATGACAAAGGTATAACATCGGGCAATGACTATTTGAAGTTGATACTGTTTATACACCGAGGATATCTGTCACCCATTTATCCTTGTTTGCCTTTTTTCCTCAAAGCAGTGCAACATACACTTACAATCAATACAGAGAGGTCCAACCGGGCTCATTAGCTGTAATGGCGGAACAAAGACTGAAATAAGCAAAATACCAACCCCGTTATTTCTCCCTCTCTGCCATGCACAGCTACAGAGACACAAGCTGGTAAACAATATACTTTTCTTCTTATTTGTGCACGTCACTCGTTTCTAATTTCCCACAACTGTTGGAATCAAAGGATCTCAATGACAGTTGGTCATGGTTATATTTAGCTAAGATAAATGCAAAATTGACCTTAGCAGCAACAATTAAAGCAACATTTAAAACAATAACAAAAGGCTTCAGAAAAAGAGTTCACTTAATTAGCATTAATCCATGGAATATCCTGGAGGACAAAAAAAGTTATGAAACTAATCTGACTCTTTTGCTCCCTCTCACACATATAATATAGTTTATACCTCTGAGTCCCAAGGCGTAGGTGTTCTGTCAAGGCTTATGTACAGAACAAACAAGAGGAAAAACGACATGCAGTGTTTAAAGAAAATGTTTAATATGCAAATAATGGCTTAAGTAACCATACTATTTTCAGACTAAGTTGTTAATCGTTTCCCCCAGTACACCAATTTAATGACTAACACACACTTTGAAACAGGCAAGGGCAATCTCACATGCCCACAGACTCAGTGGGAAGCATTTTCATTTACTGCAAAAGGAGATTATACAGTCTCTGAACATATACGGTCGGTAGAAAACCAATATCTGGAGAGTAACAGACTTATGGCAAAAAGAGAAGACGTTCATTACAACAATGTTTTGATGTTTTTTTAAATGAAAGGAGCTGGACTACACCTTTACTCTATTTGTTTTTTATCAGTCAAGTAATATCTGTCACAATCTTCCCAAGGTTTGGACATAGCGGGAAGAAATTTCCACTCTTGCAAATGTGGAGGTATCCGCCCTCTTCTGTGGGACATTTCATAGTCGATCTTTGGCCACCAGGGACAATTAAAATCTAAGTTATCATCTTTATGAAATGAGACATTATATTTAGAGATGAGCTTGCCAAGTTAGAGCAAAGTGTGATAAAATGATGGCGCCTAAAACTGAACAGTGAGTGAACCCTCCAGGCAAACAAAACTGCCTATAATAATACAGCAATCCACATTCTCATAGTTCTTTTGCTCCCACAGCTCTTCCACCTAAACCACATTACTCCAAGGCAGCAAGGACATGGTTTTGTGGGCATTGTGTAAACATTTCGGCAAGTAGCTTTCCTTTTCCAAGCCACAGTCTGCTCATTTACATGCAATTAGTAAGTAAACAGTTTACAGTCTACTTTCTCCGGTAAACAGAGATAGGGGGATTAGGGAAAGCTGATTTCCCCAGGTAGACTTCCCCTTGAGAACGCTGATTAAAGATAAAGATAATGATAAAGAAAATGATAAAGAAAAAATTCCATTTGTGGGTCTGTGGAAATAATATGGCTAAGCTAACGGCTAATCCAGAGTTTTCCACCCTCTGCTTTGTGGTCAATTGCAACTGTGTTTTGTTGTTTGATTAACATTGATTTCATAAAAGGAAAACAATCATTGATGTGCCAGACATGCCCACTTTGATTGTGGGTAATGGTAAGACCCACTGACTGTTTCAGGATCTAGCAACAACATCAAGTGTTCAGGTAGCGAACCACACGCAACTATAAAACGAGTGCTCAATTTCTCCATTAGGTCAAAGAACTCCCATTCGTGAGGTTGGATGTGAAGTGTTGTGTCTTATCTCTGTATTAAAAAGAAGCAATCACTTCTCTACACTTTACTGCTCTGATGTGACCCAAGGCATACAAATTTAGGAGAAAAATCATTAGATCCTTCCAAAATGTTAATCAACCTCTTCCATATGTCCATTTTATTTTGTTTTTTTAGAAAACTAGAAAATTGAAGTTAGGGTCACGAAAGATTTTCCACAAATGTTTTTGTTTTTTTTACATTTTGCAGACATTTTGCTGAGTATTCACTCACAAAGATTATGTGATTGGGAAGTGCAGCAGCAGAGTTAATTTGAATGCCCTGCTGCTAAGTAAGAGTGTCTTATGCATGTCAGGAAAGCAATGAAGCACCAGTCTCCCCTACCTTAGCTAGCATTCAATTGCAATGATTTGTTCTTCTCGCAATAAGGAAAGCTACATCTCAGGTTGTATTGCCTTAAATCTGCAGATTTTCTAAACAATGGATTTAGATTAGTTAAGAGCTGAATCCCGCACAGGCTGCGGGTTCTCTCTTCACAGCTGAGCTGTGAGCTGCTCAGCATTCGATCGTCCCCCCCCCCCATACGTGTCCACATGTGGCTATTTGTTCAACAGAAGACGGACCCAATGCAATCAAATGCCTCTCTGCCCCTTCTTCAGGGAGAGACAGCACACCAGATTGGATTCACTGACAAATAACATTTGGTCTGAGGACAGGCTAGTTGTTAGGCAGCGGGTCAAAAATTACAAACAAGCAGACCGACCAAACACCAAATGCAGCTGATGAGAGATGCACTCATATTCAAGCCAGCGCTTGTCCCTGTGGTTAAATATTGTAAAATATACTCTATGATACCTCAAGAACACCACACACTCTGTACAGCATAAAAAAACTCCTCTGTGTGTTTCCACTAAACAAAGACCTCACTGTAATAGATAGATAGATAGATAGATAGATAGATAGATAGATAGATAGATAGATAGATAGATAGATACTTCATTCATCCCCAGGGGGAAATTTGTTAATAGAGAAACCTTTAACGGTGGAAAAAAAGAAGATGCCTCAATGATTATATGAAAGCATCCGGATTCTTTAACAGGTAACTCAAATCTTACACATTGAAGTCTGTTTACCGTTTACAGTGTGTTTTTTACGAGGTCTGTTTTCTTGGGGAGTACTACTGCATGTGTGTAAAGGTTAAAGCCTTTACCAGAAGCATGCATTTGCTGCTGCTAGCATGGTGATCAAAATATCTGGCAAAATTTGCTGAGCTTGTATGATAACAAAACTGACCGTCGCTTTCACTGCCACCGGCTGCAGGTCATATCAGCTGTATTCAATTAATGTTAATTCCATGAGTAACTTGATGACAGACTGTCTGGCTATTGTCTGGTTTGTGTGCTCCTGCAGCAGGTGTCTGTACTCAGCCAAAGAAAAAGCATCACTCCGTAACTCTGTAGTTCAAACAACTTCAACAGAGAGAGAAGTCTTCTCTCTAGTGGATCACTTTATATCGATTTCAGGAGTCGCATTCTTCCACTTGCAAAAAATATGGTGTGTCAAATCTAGAAGGCTAAAGCTGTTATTTCAATGTGTCAGACACACATTTAATCAAGATTTAGGCAAATATGATTGTAATGATATCAAAAGACTTGGATCGAGATTTGGGCCAAAATCCAATGTTTAAAGCATTTACTATTCCCACTGTGAGAATAATAACAAACAAATGGCATTTGACATTCAAGGTAAATCACGACAGAATGATAGCACCTTGATGCTACTACTTTCAAACACATGCAGCATAGATACATATGTTCCTTTTTGCAATCTAAATATCTTGCTGTGTTGAGGTTCCACAATAAGAGTGAGAGCTGCATTTGACGCAGTTCACCCAGTGTAAACATTAAGATACAGTGTTGTGCCTTACCGGACAGCGTTGTCCATGCGTGACACTGTGAGGTAGGCAGCCAGGTTCGCTGTGTAGGACGAACAGACAATGAGAGTGAAGAGCCACCAGCTGCCCATGACAATACGCAGAGCCACTGATCCCAGGATGGAGTCACTGCCTGTGGAGGAGCAGTTGTAAACACATGGGTATAAAAACATCATCTCATATTCCTGCTCTAGTGCGAATACAGAAAACACAACATGCACTGCAGTTCCCTTTATGCAACATATTTGTATATGCTATATATCTCATGTGGAAGTTCAAATACTGCCACAATGTGTCTTGTTGTTTCTGTTAATGTATATATTATGAGAAGGACAAGAAAAGAAAGGCTTTTTTAATATTAACACCTTATGTTTTGAGTCACCAGGATTGTTTTGTGCATTTAAAAGATCGGTCATCTCGATGAGAAAACAGACGTTACAATTTTCTGTGTGTGTCTGGCAAATGATATGATTGTTCCGGTACAATATAGTCATACTTTATCATCAAAAAGGGATTTTAGATTGGACAGTGTCTTTATGCATGTCTATAACAATGGTTTTCCACAAACCCTGCTCCTTTCTCTAGGTTTGAAAATATGTCTATATAATAAATCTTATTAAAATGTTTAATGGTCAAGTGATTATTGGGCAGTCCTCTACTGAAATGCACATTTAACATGCCTTTTAAAGTACCCACCACTTTGTGTTAAATCTGCTGTATATTGAGATAATAGTCATACTTGAATGAGCTTGTGACCCGAAGTGAAAAGCAGCGCTTGCTTGCTCCCTCATTACCACCACTGAGGTGCTCTTGAGCAAGGCCCTTAAGCCCAACTGCTCCAGTGTAGCTGCTCAGTGGCCAGCAGATCAGACTGTGGTTGTTCTGGACAGCTCCTGAGTGTTAACATGTAACTGAGTGAATGTTGATCAGGGTGTTCCTGAAAAAGAGAGCATTGCTCTCAGTGAGACACCCTCCTGGATAAATAAAAGTGAAGAAAAGAAAAACACTGGAGCAGCTGACTGCACGCATATGATGATCTTGTGTTTCCATCCCCTATTTTCCCAAGAAAGTGTATTCAACACCATTTAGTCTGCACGGTTTCTTGCTCTCTCTATCACTCATCCAATCCAGTTTAAAGAAAGCAGTTCTCCGCTGTATATTTTTTTCTTCCTGTCCTTTTCGATGTTCTTTCCTCTGTGTATTTAATCCTTTGTCCTTCCTTGTTTTCTTTGAGGAGAGAAGACTGGTTCGTCACATTAGCTTTATTATCTTCACTTTCTCTCTGTCATACCGACTCTTTCTCTCCAAATATCCAACAGCATTTGAGATGCATGAGAAAAATGTCAGCACACATTCAAATTGTGAAGAGTAAAGCCATAGAAATGTCATCCGAGAGATTCAGGAGTGTGAAATGTAATGAAAACATACGTATTTGCCTGAAAGTGTCACAATCAACACAGCTGCGCCCTTAGGACGGTTTGGGGAAAAAAAACTGAAGGCCTTGTCAGATGCATAGCACTCCGGCATCAGTCATTTTTATTACATATGGCTTTGACGGATTTCGTAAGGTCATCGAGTGTGAAATGTGCATCTTGAAACTTTACTGCATCCTATCTTGCAACCTCCCACTGTGATGCAGTCGCTTTCATCTTTGAAATAAATTGTTTCAGCTGAATTTTCATCAGTTCTCGTATACAAATTCAGATTATTTCCTACCTCTAACCGAGGTAGGAAATATGGAAGGAGAGAAGGGCAGTCCCTTTCTGAAAAAGGCAGTGAGGAAAGTCAGTGTGTCTGTGGGTGGATAGTTTAATCTGCATGAACATAGAACAAAACCCAGTCAAGTGTTGGCATATCATTATGAAATCATTGGAGGGTTACGGTTGCCAAGTTTATGCTCCCTGAAAATGGCACACAATGCATCAGAAGTCAGATCCATTTCAGAGCGACCGACGTCATCCCGAGAAAAAATGCAATCCACTTGACTGAAACAGAAAGTGGCGACATTGGGACGCAAGCCAGAACCGAGAAGAAAAAAAAGGAGAGGCAGAGAGAAGAGATGGAATTTACCTTCTCTTGAAATATACTGGGTGCTGGGTTAAAAGAGGCTCATAGGCAGTGTGCCAGACGTTGATAGATGCTGTTCAGGCTACAACATCAGCTGCTGAAGAAGTCATTTATCCAAACCGGACATACCTGGATCACCACCAGACCTAAAGATGGGATGTTCTCCTAGACAAAGGCACCTTTAGAAAATGCTCTGGTGGGCGTTGTGCCTCAGACTGACTCACTATTGAATCAGCATTTGTTGTTTACCGACATCCACATGTGCATTTTCATTGATTAGACCCCTTTTATATTAATATTCTGTCCTTAATCCCTTGAAGTACTTTTTGGTGTTTTTTTTAGCTAGTATTCTGCTTAGATTCAGGGTTGGATATTTAAGGACTCCTTGGTTGGTGCTTTGTCTCCAAAGATGCATCACTGAAGGTCAACAGGAGGAAGGTTTTCACTTATTTAACAATGACATTGACTTTGTCAGTTAACACATCTTCAAAAAGAGAAGTGTTTTAACTAGTAAGACGTTGGTGTATGATTTGGTAGACTGAAAACCTCATATATAACATATACATACATTTGCATCCACTGTCCTTGCATGTTGTGTCGACTTAAACTATAAAACCCACCTTGTTGGACAAAAGCACCGTAGACGATCCAGATGGCGCTTTGAAGTGAAGTGGAGACAGAAGGCGGCGGGTGGCCTCCCGCATCGTTCTGGCAGCGCACTGCCTGGATGCGCCTGAGCAGGAAGATCATAATGCCCACCACAGGGATAGCTGCGGCAATGCACGCCCATACAGCCAAGTCAAAGGGTGCCAGCAAAGAGAAAATGTTGATCTTTTCCTCTGACTTGCGCATCAGGATTCCCACGGAGTAGTCCAGATAGCGCTTGCTGAAATCCACCACACTCTCACGCTCCGGGGTGATGGTGATGGCTGATATGGCCAAGTCAGCTCGCTGCG
This sequence comes from Anarrhichthys ocellatus, assembly GCF_004355925.1. Classification (NCBI taxonomy): domain Eukaryota; kingdom Metazoa; phylum Chordata; class Actinopteri; order Perciformes; family Anarhichadidae; genus Anarrhichthys; species Anarrhichthys ocellatus. The sequence goes on along the minus strand of NW_022280033.1, from coordinate 5,852,068 downwards.
GAGGGAGAGTCATATGTCTTAGTAACTTTATAACATTTCTTTTTAAAACATCATAATATGGTTAGGACTGCATGTTGTTAGACATTCAAAGAAACTTGATGTTTTTCACCATTGAGGAGAATTGTTTCAACAACACTTTAAAAACTTGTGGAGGACTTCAAATACTCCTTAGCCAAAGAAACATTGGTGACCCTGTGATCTTTGCTCTCGTGTCTCCAACATGCTACATTTTCTGTTTTCAAATGAGCTTCCTTTATTTATCCATAAAAGAAGGAACCAATCCATGTTTTCAATTTCAAAATGCAGGTGTCAGACAATGGGAGGAAAACCTTGTAATTTTCTGACACAATGATCTTTCGTCAGCATCATCTACCCAGTAAATTGTTGACTTTTAAGCTAATAACAAAGGAGATCATTCGGCCTTCATGAAGGTTTTAATTCCAGAGTGCTTTCTCACGAAATAATTAAGTCCACAGTATTTCCACTCTGCACTCTTTTGCTTTTGTATGTTGAAATATATGGGTGAGAGTGTACCTAACAATAATACAATGTTGCCACTTAGCCACTATGTGATGAAAAACAAGTAAACTTCTATATCTATCCAGGGGGGTTAAAATCCAATTATCATCATGACCCACAACAGCATTTGTCGAGGTCTCAAACTTTATCAGTAGTTCCAAAAAGCAGAACCCAGACCCAGTTCAATCAAGCTGTGATGTCACCAACTGGATACAACTGATGTGCAGATAGAGTGCAATGTTTCTTCTAATCTTTTCTACTTTTCTGAGCCTCACAATTGGGGTCCCAATGTGGCCTGAGTCCGAGAAAAAAAAAAAAGTTTTGGACTGAAATCTGGACACTGATTAATTGAGATGAAAAGAAAAAACAACCAACCTTGCCAATGAGCTCTCCTATCATGCCATTCCAGGATCCATTGGGAAGTGCTGAGCCGTACTTCCCATCTCCGACTTGATAGATGTCATACTTGAAGCCCAGGATCTTGGCCAGGGCGTCCAGGACATCAATGGAGAAACCCTTGTATCTCTTGGGTTGGCCCAGAATATTCTCTGCTACCATCACAAAAGGCTCCTCCTGTTTGAATAAATATTGTACTTTTTGGATAATGCATCGCTGACAATGGTAATGCAGAGGAACCTGAATGTGTGAAGATTTTGTCTCTAAGCCCTCGTTTTATCCTCGAAGTTTGGAAAAGAGTAGAGAATGTGCACTTAATCACAGGCACGTCATTTATCAAGATGCACCATAATCTCCTCGGGGCCAGATTGGCGAGCGAAGCGAGGACACATTCACTCATCTAAAGAACTTTAGGGTGACACCTTTATGAAGAGCTTCTAAGGTGATCTAAGTTAAACTTCATCATAATAAAATAGTTTCCTCTGCAACTGTTGACCTGTAACACATGGTGGCATGGCAACTGCTATGGTTAATCAATGTGGAAATTGCTATTTCAAATTTATTGCACCCAACCATGGTTCTTCTTTATGGGTTGAAAGTGTCAGGGCAGAATTAAATAGGTAAATGAGGAGTAAAGAGAGCGGAAGATGACAGGGGGAGAGGGACGGAGAAGAGAGGAGGTGTTGAAGTGGGCAGGGGCAATGACTTGATTAAGTGACACTGCCAGGGGAGAGCTGAGCAGAACTTATGTGAATAAATATGGGGCAGGTAAGTCATGTGTGAAGAAGAGGGAGGATAAAGAGAGGGGGAGGGAAGTGGCTTTAGCTGCAAGAATTCATGAAGTTAGGTGAAGAAAAAGCTGCTGCCATGTAGGATTGTTTTTAACGGCCTTCTGTCGCTCTAGATTCACAGGACAAGATGGAATAAGTGAGTAGGACCAAAGTAGAGTAAAGTAAATTTGAAGAGGTCTAGTTCTCTGCTAGGTTTTTGGTTCTCAATACTTCTGTGATAACAGCTCACTGAACCCAGTAGAAACTAGAAACTTTTGTTTATTGCAGTACATTTTCAAAAAGTGAACAGAGCCTGTATTTCACTGTATTATGTTTAAGTGTGTTGCTTAATATGTGGGTGTAACAAACAACCTATTGGATGTGTTTCCTCTATACTGTGGTGTTTGCCTACTCAGGTCAAGTGTTCATAGTTTCATTGTACTCCCACAACTTACCAGTAATGTTACAATCTTCAGCGTCACTCCCTGCATGCCACTCTCTATCCGACTCTCCTTCAGGCTACCGTTCAAACCACGAGTAGAGTCCCAAGACGCCAGCTAATTGGGAGGAAGAGAAAAAACATCAGATGGATGGGGAAAATAGATCAAAATGGAGCAGGTCTCTGAGACTCAAAAGGTGCCGAACACCTCGTTCGTAAATAATGAGTAGCAAGATAACAAAGTGGCAGAGTTGTAAGTGATGTGATCGTCCTATCTGCCATTTGTCTGACAGTTTGTAGTGACATTCAACACTGAGTGGCTAATGTCTATGCTAAAATCTGAGCTGGTTACCAAGACAACAAGCGCCAGCCATTAGTATGCTATTTGGAACCTCTATTCAAGCTCCACCACTACATGCTGAACTGTATTGTCACACTTTGTCAGCAATACAGAATACTTTACCGGTAATAATATAGATGGAGGTCATGGTGATGATGATGATGATGATGATGATGGTGATGAGGAAGGAGGGAGGAGCAGAAGTACAAAAAAAACGCAGAAAGAAATGTCACGTGAGTTTGAGTTTGTTTCATGAATCTAAACTACCCCTCACCTTTAAATCTCTCATTCCACGCTGTCAACGTTGTGAGCTATGTCTCAAGTCGTGAAGCTGATGTTTGTTAAATTCTTAATCAGTGCTGGGAGCTGAACAAGGATTCTGAAGGATCTGACAAACCATTTGGAGTGGTCAATGAGATTTGAGCTGACAGGACAAGAATGGTGGCTCCGGGCCAAACAACGGGCCCGTTCGGGCCACAGCACATCTCAGTCTGCAGCACATGAGCCCCATCGGCAGGGTCCTCATCGAGATACCTTTCCCACTGAAAACACACTGTACTCCACAACGATGAAAGAGACGTCATTATTAGGCAGATTGCTTTTTTTATTTTTTATCTCTCAATGCAAATTTATCTTTTGTTTTTGTTCTAGCTTTTTTATTTTGGGATCACTAAATGTTAAATGGACTTGCATAGCGCTTCTCTAGTCTTCCGACCACTGAAAGCGCCATTCATCATTCAGCCATTCACACCCATTCATACACTACCATGCAACGTGCCACCTGCCCAGAACTGTCTAACATTCACACCCATTCATACACCGTAGCCACAGTCTACGGGAGAGATTTTTGGGGTAAAGTGACAAAGACACATCGACGTGGACTAGCTGAGACGGGGATCGAATCGCCGATCCTCTGATTGAAGGACGACCCGCTCTACCACTGAGTCACAGTCCATCACTGTGGTCTTCTCATATTCTACCTGCCATTTCTACTAAATCTAGTTACCTAAATATAAGAGCACATATTTCCATACAAACAATTATTTAAATATACATTATTGTTTACGTCTTAATCACTCACTATATGCTACTGCTGCCAAACTATCAGTGCTTGAGTTAAAAGGAGATCATTTCTGACTGGGAGAAACTGCATTAGTATCTCATTTTGGTACAATTACATCCAGCTGAATTTTGTGTGTACGACTCACTTTCGTCAGTGAGGGAAGGTTTATACAAAATGCTGAAAGACTGTTGAGAAGATGGATCTGGACATTTCATTCAATATTAAAGAACGGTAACAGAGATCAAAACAGGAGTAAAGATATTTTTAAGCTTTAAGATTTCATCACAAGTCCTGCTTTCAACTCTTGCTTCATGAAATGTCGAGACTGCTTTGCTCTTTTACTTGATTGGACATAGGCAGTTGGGTTTGAGCCTGGAAATATCAGTCAAAAAAACTGAGCATATTGTCAGAATTTTTGTATTCATGTGATGTTCCATTTCAGCTCTCATTGGAGATTGATGAGGAAAAACGAAATGAACAGAAATGTCACCATTTGCAAAGGAAAATGATTATACAATCAAGAGGAAACAACAATTACCACAGATACACAAGGCAGAAACAAAGGCTCAACTGTAAAGGAAATAAAAGCACGCGAGGCAATGAAAGAGGCTTGCCAGAAACGTCACCAATAGCTAAGTCTTAAAAGGTACACTGCTGTGTATAGCCTCACCGCAAATTGCTGGTGAATCATGTTTATAACCTTCCAGCTTGTGTGGGTGTACGTAAGCTATTTTCTCCCCATTCAGGATGTCACTAATGAAATGTGCCTTCCTCGGGCTTTATCTGAGCATTGTGTGCACGTCAACAACGTGGAGATTAGTTAGTCATGGAGCTGTTCATTGTAAATAAGGTTATGCAGTATGTATTAACAAAGCTGCCCTGAACTTTGCTCAGCAAGCTGTGTTGATTTGATAATGAGTACAATACTGCACTATTTAATTGTAATAGCTTGTCAACTTGTTCATCTGTGTATGCAGATGTATCCGACTGTGTCCAGCCATGTTCTGTGTGTGTGTGTGTGTGTGTGTGTAGAGGCAAAATGTCATTCTGCGTTGCCTGCTTCACAGGGGACTATTTTCTCCATGAGCAACTTTGTCCTCCATGGAAAACACGGAGCAATCTCTGCTCTGTAAACTGAAGAACACTAAAGAGGAATACTTCTACTTCACAGAGCTTTGCACACCAGCACGCCACTGGGAAGGTCACGCACACAATACATACAGCACAGCCAAACCACCTGCATATGAACGAGTAGCACTTCACTAGACACACTGTGATCTTTGATTACCAGATTTTCAAGGACATGACTCTGAAACAGGATGTATATTTTTACTGGGAATGGAAGTATTATATAAAAATAATGCTTAACGATACATGAAAGAAAAAAATATTTTGGTGCTTGCCATATCTCAAAAAGCTTTTTTAGCTTTGTCTCTGCTGTGTCAGCTCATTGAGGATTTAAGTTTTAGATAGTCTTCCTTTGAGCAATCAGTCACCAAGAGTGTACTGTACCTCATGTAAGTGAGGTTAGGTTGATCCCTCCTATAACTATATGCTTTGTTTTTTACTCTACAGCGCAAAGGAGAATATCGAGCCAAGGAAAATCCTGTTGGAAAAGTCACAATAATAACAGGGCCGCTATTTAGGTAATGGTTATGATGCTCAATATCTTAAAATAATCATCTGTAATGGGGATGAGCAAATGCGAATGACCATTTGAAAAGGACAAAGGGATGGAAGTCAAATATCCCTGGATTCAAAGCGCTTCAACTATCTCGACAGTATATCCTCAAAATTGTATAGAAAGCGCTCTTTCAAGGAACCATATAAAGTGGATCATTATGAACACGGGACCACAGTTTGAGCAATTTGCTGCTATTCTGCTTCTTCTTTTCCCCTCCTAGCAGTGCGTCATGCTACCGATCTTCTTATTGACCCACAATCCTTTGTCTGAAACACCGACTGGATTGACAAGACTGTGAACAGATTGTGGGTTTAAGTGTGCATTGAACCACATAAGGCAGGATTCACTTTATACCACTAAGTCAGAAAAAGAGAGTAAAATAACAAAGAACAGTAACATTCTAAAGAGAAAGGTGTCTAGATGGTGCTCCACAATTGCTGATGGTTAAGGACAGGCTTTGACCATAAATGGTTAAGGGTAGGTCGCTGGGCAGTGAGTCTCCCAAGAGTTTTTGCATATTGTGGGTTACTATCTACGATTAAAAGAAATGGAGAGTAAATGAGATGAAGTCAGCTAATTCCTCTTTTTAAAGGAAATCACTCAGAGAAACACACAATAAGAAAACTGTACCATGACAATAAAAGCTCTCCATGATCACATTTGTGCAGTTTTCCTTCATTCCCGCATGTATTTACTGCAGTTCCCCGTACATAGCTTTTAAAATACAATGTGTTATCGTGGAGCAAAGAGCAAAGAGTATCTGTATCAGCAGTTAGATCAGTGCTGTAAAAGCAGGAAGAGTGATCCTCTACCATCTCAGTATTAGCATGTTGCTTAATGCAACATGCTTAATTGCTGCATGCAAGACAGAAGAAAGATAGAAAGAGAGCTGTGGCTGTCGGCTTCAAAAAAGTGTTGCAGTCTAAAAAGAAACATACGACAGTGAGAAGGATGCAAAATTAATAATAAAACAGTGATTTTCTGATTGTGGTGACTAGGTGATGCTGTGCATTTCAAGTGAACTGGATGATGATATGGCTGGTAACATCTATTCCATGATGGATTAGACAACATGAGAGACAATAAACTAAGACGATCTGCCACTTAAATGCTTTCCTTTAAATGCAGACTGTGAGAAAACGCAATTTGCAAACAATTAAAATTCAGTTACCTTGTTTCATTTAATTTTCTGTGGCATAATAACTCGACCAGTCTAACATTGTTTCCCACACTGTTTAATTGGATATGGAAAAATTCCATTACAATTTGACCGTGCAAATTGGTAAAATGGAGTGATGAAAATATTTTGGCTCATAAAATACGAGCTGCTGGCCCAGTGCTGTTCTTTATCTTCCTGCAGGTGAAAATCTCAGCAGCCAGGGGAGGTTTCAAAAACTGTAGGAGCCAGAGAGTAGAGTTCCTGAAAGCTAGAAATCTCTGTGCCTGGCAAATTATTCATTGGATCAACAGCCCTAGCAACCCCCTGCAGATCAGTTGTTGGCTTTAGAGACGATTTAATGCAGGGTTGAGCAATAGCACAAATACATCAGCTTTGAACAACTGCAGTTGTTAGACGCTGGTAGACGCAACAAGCAAGGTGGCACATGGAGCCAATGTGACCTCCACCATTACATCCGAATACATCAACGATCACTGGTTGAAGGGATGGTGATGGGCAATAAGAAAAATCTGTCCTGTCATCCAACCCGCATGGTCGATTGCAATCAAGAGTCAGCCTCTTGGCCCAACAGACTCCATAAAGGCCGGTCTCAAGTGCCGATCAGATGTTGCATACAATTTCTTTTTGCGCTGCTTGAATGGCATCACCGGTGTTGTGAGTTGCATCTCTAAAGCCCCTTTAACACAGCCTGTTTAAGACAGGACTGTTGTGCTATTGTTCTGCCTTGCTGTTCTGTATAACATTGTTGCTCTGCTGCTAAGCAGGCAGTAGAGGTTGTCGAATCAACGTGTCTGCAAACAAGACAGCCGGCATGTCGGGACCACAAACACTAGAGACGGTTGTATTACACATTTTGTTTGGTTCGGTGTAAAAAAGCATAAAAGTCTTCTTTAGCAGTAGTGCATGATCTCTGTATGAAAAAGGGATTATGAGAGTACGTGTCTCTAAGAGCGAGAGTGGAATGTGTTACACATGAAAAAAATAATTAGTTGTCAATTCATGATACTTTCTCATCTTTTAATATTACAATGTTGTTAAGAACAGCTGAATCAACTAATAATGCTACACCATAAATAGAAGGCTTCAAATAGACCCTGCGATCCGTACCAGCCGATACTGATTTCAGCAATCAGTGAGCGGCCCTGAAAATCCTGATTGGAGCGTCCTTACCCTTGGCTCTGTTCTGGCACCTAAGGAAGATATGTGAGCCGGTTCTGGCCAATACACGGCTGCCAGATTTGGCTGTGTTTTTGGAGGTAGTTGACTTGGGCTTATTTAGGGTAAGAATCAGCTCCAGTTCACTGTACTTGGGCTAGCTTTGGACCAGTGTTGGCAACCAGAATTGGATGGATACTTGCACTGATTGGGATATGTTATTCTTTAAATATGGCAACGATCTAGCTACCAGACATTCAGGCTGCTGCTGATTAGGCCATTTTGGCTACCTGGGCAAAGATGGCAATAATCATGTAGTGAGCAACACAAATTACAGGCTCCTTTCAATTTCAAACATTGTACTGACAGTGGCGTTGTAGCTGGCTGAGCCACAACAGCAGAAATCATTTCTCATAACTTTTAAACTTGAGGCTGTTTTTCTTTTCTTCTATTTGTAAAGCTAATGGCACAGACCTCAGACAGCCAGGTCATATATTATTTCCAGCACAGGTTAGGCTATTTAGAAATGACATCATATAGCATGTGATAGGCTCTATTAAACCCTATAATTTGATGCACTTTGCCACCAGAAAATATAATAAGAATAATTTTGAGCTGGCCATTTCAGAGGCAATGTCCTACATTAAGAAGACAAACATCATTATGATGATGTTTTTTTATAGAATAGCAAAAATGTCACTAAAAATGCAATTTTGATTAATGTAACAATGACAGCACTGCAGACACATTAGAAAGATAACTACTGCATGATGCATGCAAGATGCCTGGCTAGGAGGAACAATTACATACAAGTGAATTTACTTTTCTCCATGAAGAGCTTTGCGTAAGCTGGAAGTCATTAGCAATATCTGCTTAGAGACGAGCTGACACATCAATAAGAGCAAACTGGGAAACCAAAACAACAACAACAGCATCGATCACTCTGCTGCAGCACTGGATGGTGGAGAAAACTCACAGTAGCCATCCAGGAAATAGTATTTCAGTCTTCATTACAGTGTCTAACCAGAAAGACGCCTCATCTAAGAGCTATCAGGCTGGGGAGAAAATGGACTGAATGCAGATAAACGATGATGGAGAGGAAGGAAAGCAGGGCTGAGAAATGGGGAGAAAGGGTTAGGGAAGAAGAGAAGATGGGAGCAGAGAGGACAGGATGGGAGATGAGATGAGAGGAAAAGATAAAAGAGGGACGAGAGGGGGACAAAATGAGCTGGGCTCTGAGAGGTGGATGTGGGTAGGGGGAGGGTGACAATATTAAATCACTGTTCAACTGCACTCAAAGAAACACATAGACCTGACAACATGATAGTGTAGTACGTTGCAGAGGTGGCCTTTCTTGATGGACATCAGTTTTACACAACTTAAGCAATGTATATATAAACATCCTATTATAGCAGGGGTGTCAAACTCATTTTCACTCCGGGCCACATCAGCATCATGTTTCCCTCAAAGGGCCGGTTGTAACTGTAAGACTGTTTAACTGTAACTACTCCTAACATATTGTTAAATAACTGTCTCTGCTTTTGATTATTGTTTATTCAAGTGTAAAAATATTGTACATGCAGTTATATAAATGTAAAATGATATTTCAGCACATTTCTGTTATTATAACATGAATAATTTTAATTTAGGGATAATAAACCCACATTACTCTATCAAAGATCAAACTTTTAAAGAAAATAACAAAGACAAATATCATCAAACACAAGTTATGACATTAACGTTGTTCAAAGCTATTTTTGTCACCTCTCTGCATCACTAATGTCCCTCCCTGCCGTCGTCCCGTGCATGGCAGCTACATCCAAGAGCTCCTCACTGAGAGTCAAGTCTGCCTTGGGCCTCTTACAAACATTGATAGATGATGTATCTCGTCTCTTAGCTAGCTGTGTTGTTAGATTGCTGCTAGTTCCTGAACTCGGTCTGCGATGGTGTTTCTTCACAAACTGACTTTTGTAAAAGTCTGTATCTGGTCGGAGCTCACCTGCTCACATACCTTTAGCGTGCACTGGGCTGTAGCTTTTGTAAATATATTCTGCTGTGATTGCAGTCTGCCTTTTAATTCTTGGACAATCATGTTTTTCTTGGAGGCTAAATTTAGCTCCGTGTTTGGTGTCAAAATGCCGACGTGAATTGTATCCTTCATCACCGACACGCATCATAACACTGAAGACAGACCCGTTGTTCTCCTTGAAGCACAGACATGTATTCGCTTTCCCGTCTTAAATTACATTTTCTTCCCTCTGCATCAATTTTTCTCTTCGTGGAAATTTTGGGATTATTTGTCAATCTTTTTCAACTCAATCACTTGTTGGAAAACCTCTTTACGGGCTGTTCCCTCTCCTGTCCACCTGTTGTGATAGTTTTAATGTCGGTACACAGACAACATGCTATCTCATAATTTCAACTTTCTATCTCATAATTTCGACCATGGGGGTATTTTTATTTTGAAGTCTAATTTAAATTTTTTTTTCCAAAATAAATTGCTGGTGGATTCGCGGGCCACATAAAATGACGTGGCGGGCCGGATTCGGCCCGCGGGCCTTGAGTTTCACACCTGTGTATTATAGAGAACAGAGAGGAGCTGTACATGACTACATTGTGCCTGTGTTTTCACAGTATATGGTTCTGTCAAGTGTAAATATATATATATATACACATGCCAGGTAATGAACAGCTGCACTGAATGCATTTGTCATCCTATTATCTGGCCTTGCTGTCCTCTTTTCCTCTAATAATTGTGAGATACAATCGCCCACATATTAGTGTGCTCCCTGGCCTCTGTTGTCTGTTTGCCTGGCTGCATGCTCTTAGTGACTGAGATCCAAAGCAATACATGTTAGTGTGTTAATGTGCTCTGGGGATCCGCTGTTTGTGTGTGGCTCTCTGTGTCTAAAAGTGTGACTCTGCTGGTGTTCATGAAAGTGTATGTATGTTCCTGTGCATGTGTGTAAACAGTGCGTCTCTTCCCAGCTCACCCTAATGGCCACATTATGATGAATTGGCTTCATGATTTCAGTTTGGCCGAGTGGTGATTAAATCTTCATTACCGCTTCTGGTCAGTCCTGCTCTACATAGATTGCCAAGAAACTCAATTCCTCTTCATTCTGCAAGAAGTCCCTGACTGAATCAGGACATCCACAGCGATAAACAAATTACAGCTAAGAGAGGAGTCCACAAATAATGCTCTCCATCTTTCACTGCAACACTCAAAGAACAGACCAGTTTCTCAGTCAAGACTTCATGATCAGTTCATACAGCCTGCTCGTTATTTTTAAAATGTCTATGCTCAACCCGCAACCACAGATGAAATATACTCTGACAAAAGTCAAAGGTGAAGTGGAAGTGCTATGTTTTGTTTTTGCAAAAACAAACACACTCGGTTGTGAGTAAAGTTTATTCATTCTAAATGTCAGATCATCCAAGCTGGGATGTGTTGGTGTGGTGAAATGGAAGATTATAGCCGACTGATCTGGTTAATTCAGGATCTCCACTAGAGGGCAACCTGACACCTGACAGCTCTCTGCCAAATGTTACGCACAGCAACCAAGGGTTCTCAGAGATCAGAGTAAGGCTGATTCCAATCTAGTTCATTTATTGCACATCCCAGAAAGAAAGAAATGCAAGATATTGAACATAAGGATTAAGAACCAGTGGTCTATGAAAAAATATTACAAGCAAAATCAATGGACGGTTGGATGCCTTTCAGTATTTTTTCCTATCAGGCACTCTAATGGACCCCTATGATTTCTACTGGAAGTGGTACTTAATTCTGATGCTCGAGGACAGGTGTCCTGCAGGTCTTTTTTACCTCCCTGGTAGTAAATCAGCCACAGCTTGCATAATACGCTATTAGAGAGGAACTAAAACCCTGCACGACACCAGTTATTAAGGACTGGAATTGAGTACCTACACTTAAGAGGTTTGCAGGTGGGATTTTAGAAAATGAGAAATAGTTTAATTTCACTGTTATTTCTCTCCTCACGCAGTAAGTGGTCGCATTGAGACAATGTCTTAGAAAAGCTATTTTCATCAGTGCTTTCACAGTACCTGCTGTTTCCTCAACATACAGAATGGACAGTTATGTAAGTCAGAGGAAAATTGCATCTACCAAGAAAAATGAAGTTCAGTTCAGAAGCTCAAATCGAATCGTCTGTGGTCTAATGCATACAGTATATAACTGGCACAGTTGCCTAACTTTGTGAAATGAGAAAGGAATACTACTGTAGATTACAATCCAGTACGCTAACTAATAGCACAGCTACACAGTTATTGCTGACAATACCCTAAGGAGCTACTGGAGGCTAAGGTAAGAAAAATAATTATGACTATCATATCGATCTGATATTTTTCCTTTACAGACACTTATATACAGTATATATGTGTGTGTGTACATATAATATAAATTATATTTTGGACTGACCCGTTTCACATCTTTCCCAAATGTCTCAGTGTAGCTGGTTCCAAGAATCTCAAATTGCACATGGGAATTAGAGCCTTCAGTGCGGAAGTCCATCATTCCTGTCAGGCCACTGATCCGTCCCTGTAGCAACAACAAGTAGAAGTTACTGTTTAAGATGTCACAAAGACAGTAGCAGTGATGTCGGTGTTTAATTGCATTTGTGTTTTTGTCCCGTAAGGTGTAGGCGAAGATAAATAGCCTGCGAGCATTAATTAGTACATGCACTGAACGGTATAAAGCATACTATGTCGGGGAACAAATGTAAACTGTGACACTTATAGATCATGTATATATTATAATCCGTATATAATCATCAAGAGTAAGTTTTTACAGTTGTTCACCATCACTTATACCATTGGATTCAGACTAATTGTGTTTTGTCGGCGAGGTAAAACCACCTTTCATGACAAATTCTGGTACATTTTTTAATTAGGTTTGAAATGTGCGGGAAACAAATAAATTGAATCTAGTTGATGTTCGAATTGAATGACGTCAACACAACAATATGACAAGAGCATCCCTTCTTTGTTTTTCTTCATACCCCGCTCGGTCATGTTACTGTATGTCACACTTGAGATTAAAGCAGCGTGACTTTGCAACAATGAAAAATTCCATTATCAGAATGAGATGGATGAAACCAAGGCACTTTATAGGGTGCAGCCTTATTTCATTGAGAAAACGGAGAGGGTTATACACAAGCAAGGGATCATAGCAGTTCACTGGAGTATTTGACTGAATAAATCTTTTTTTTTTAACATACCTATCAATTTAATCATTCATTTTGCAGAAGCTATCGTTCACCATTTCTTACAAAACAGCACTTATAAAGCAGCAGCTTTGTTAAGCAAGAAAAAAGTGGTTCCAACTCAAATACCTTTTGGATGGTGTCCAACATAGACCATCCTCCATTCCATGGCTTAGTGGACTTCCTCATGCAGTTAAGGCTGGCCATACTGTGCCACTTCCTGTCCTCCAGTTTTCTGTAGAAGGCGTTGGCTAGCATCAAAACACTGTCATACAGGTAGAGATTGGACACCTGTTGGAGTCAAAAACAAGCAATTTCAATACATAGAACCAATCGCAAACTCTGGATACAATAAAAAAAAAAGCAATATTATTTTTTTGGGCCCCCATAAATATAACTCAGCCCCATGGTGAACCCTTATGAGTGAAGCAGTGACATAAAAGCACTTGTTTTTCAGTCCGGTCCTGTGAGGACCTCTCATATCATAATCCCTTCTTCATACAGAGATCATGCAATACTGCTAAAGAAGACCCCTCATTACGCTTTTTTATACCGAACCAAACAAAACGTGTAATACAACCGTCTCTAGTGTTTGTGGTCCCGACATGCCGGCTGCCATTATGATGGTGAAATACAAAATAAAATTGTCAGTGGGGGATAAAAGCTTGTCTTCAGCTGTTTTTTTATGTTGTCTGTCAATGTTATGGTTGTCTTTTGGTGTCGAAATGGAGACACAGTTCCTTTCTCATTCACGTTAAAAGATAGCAAAGACAAGTCATCGGCAACCTCCCCCTGAATGTCCACATGTTTGCACTTGCAGGAAACATTCTGGTGAAGCACCGAGGTCAATTTGCAGAACAATCAGAGGGTTGTACTGATACAGCAGGAGTCAAAGGTGTAATCTGAAATCAAGAGAGCGGCAAAACTAAAATGATTTCTGGTTCAATCATCCTCCGTCAAATGAATTTCAGAGCTGCCATCAGTCCAACTGTCTCCCTCTGACTTCAGTGCACCCTGTCAGTATACATGTCTACCCCTCCTGTCTTAGTGTGACAGTGGATTTGATAGGTCCTCTGGGTCAAGTCAAGTCAAATTCTCCCACAACAGAAGATCCATGGAAGCAATACTTGATGCCACTCCAGGCATTCAGTTCATGACACCTTTAGACTTCAGTCCAAGCCTCTCAGTGGTAGGACATCACACAAGTCAAGTTGACTTGCCTTAAGGTCACTCAGTCAGGAGCAAAGTCCACATGTAACGCAATGCAGTAGCTCTGGGTATCTAAGGTTAGACCGCAGCTGGGTGCCTGTGAAAGGGATTAGAGCAGGAAAGGCATTGCAATCTCCTCAGTGTAACTATTCTGATGAATGCTCGCAATGCCATCACCCGATATTTAACCCTCTTTCATGTGAATTATTGAAAACTGTGGGTGCACACGCCACATGGTTTTTGCCATCTGTCCGGAGTATGGCTAAAAAAAGGAACATAAACGTTTCATTAGAACTCGGCTATAACACTCCAGATGGATTAAGCAAAATAAAAGTTTAAGAGGTGTAAGGAGGCACTCTTGACTCACTATAGCAGGTGGCAGGGTGAGTAAGGTAGTAAAGTAAAATGGCATTGTGCAATAGTAGATACATTACAAAGCTGTAATTGTGCTAAAGGGCATATCTTCCTTTATTGGCTCTCAGTGGCACAGAATTTACCTCAGCTTCGGTTCCTGGTTAACCAGTTCTTAGTACAAATCATAGACAGCATAATGTAATCTCTTTAAGAGGGTAGAGTACTTTCCACAATGAAAGCCTTTGTTAAGCTTGTTCAGTAATTTATTAACAAATAATACGTTGTTTTTAGGCTATCTACAATTTGGATATGTGCAGTTTTAAATAGATTTGCACGTTATTGGAAAAACAAGCTTTTACTTAGATTCAAACTATATATTACTCTGTTTTGCCAGTTATTTCCCAGTCCCACTGAGCTCAAGTCATTTATATTCATGGACAATCATGTCCCTTGTAATTGCCTTATCTTTGGAATTTAATCTATATTCAGTTCCATACATAATCAGTTAATATTTATATTCATGTGGCACTTGGCAGATGCTTCTCTATACCGTCCTACACCATGGCTGCATGCTGTAAAGTCTGAAAATGTGAAAAACATGTGATCAAGCAGGAATGACATTCATAATCCATTAGAGCACATGTGCTGTACACAGATCACAAAAACAACAACAACACATTTAGCTTGTTTTACGGTTCTGCCACTCCGGCTGATAACAAGCATCCATCCTGTTGGCTGCTGGAGAAAGTGGATGAAACACGGCGGTTGTTGCTGAAGCACAACATCGCTGTCCTATAAATACTCGCAACAAACGGGAAACAAATAACAAGAAAAATACGACCTTGCCATTGGTCAAATACTCAATACACCTAATTCATCATCCTGCTTCCATGTTGTACATTAGCCATTGAAAACAGCTTCTGTTGGTGAATCTGTGACTGTTTCTAACATACTGTGCATTTGCATGGACAGTGGAGAATTTAGAGAGGTTTGAGAATTTCCTTTGTATGTCTTGATACTTTTTCTTGAAATTGTATGTAGAAAACAACAGATTGAATTCAAAATAAATTGGTCGCAGTTAAAACAGTGCATGTTTTTCCCTGTCTGCACACAGAGCATGTTGTATTGTGTCACAACATAAACTAACAATTACTATGACCTTCATGTTTTATTACTTAGAACAACGTTTAAGGGCTGTAACTTAAAAATGCTCTTCATTCCTGATGTGTTTTTCTGTTTAGAGGATTATAAAATGTGTTTTGGGGAAGGAACATTTTTGTGGCAGATTTTATTTGTAGAGCCTGGAAGACAACGTTCTTTATTTGAAATATGAAATGAAGAAGTAACAGTAAGTTCATATAGATACATATTTCAGCCCTGCAAAAGGTATTTTTAGTGTCTCTTGCATTCATGTGGGCCGGGCATTTGTATGCGCATAACAGAATAAATCACTAACTAACCTTTGGTAAAGAGGCTGCTTTTGATCCTGTTTGTGTTTACTTGTTATTTAGCAGGATTTTTTTGTCAACAGTTCTCAATATGATGGGGCATAGGGTTAGGCCGGGGACAACATAATAAGAGATTATTATTATCCATATTCAACAGATTGTGAGGTGCAATTTATTACATTACAGTTCTTTTTTCATAAATCACTGCAGTTACTTTAATGAAGAATATCTGCCACATGTCAATTGCCTATTCCCATCTATATTTTTTTAATGCATATTTTCATATTTTAATGCTACTTCCAGTCCTCTGAAAATAATTCTTAAGATTTTCTTTTGATAAAACAAAACGAATAGGATTGTGAAGCCATAGCTGACATGATGATGTGATCTAACTGACTGTCTTTCCGGAGCTTCAACAGTAAATCTTTTAGTGGTTTTTTTTTTTACCTCCAGGGACTGCAGATAGCCTTCCTGCGGGTCACAGAGCAGGGAGGAGATGCGATGATTGTTCCTCATACAGCGAACATTGGTGTCTCTCCACAATGGGAAGATCTGACGAATGATGGTCATCCTCCCCAGAGAGCTGTGAACCAGCTCCATGATGTCCGCGTCACTCACCTCCTGAATATGAAGACAACATGAGGACTTTAGTTCAGCAAATATTTCCCTTTGATCTTAATGAGATTTTTTGCACAGTGGGGAGTCGTGACACAAAAAGTGAATTTTTTGAAAAGCAGTTTTTCTGAGTGGAAATGTGGATAAGAAACAACACCTCAGAGGGGTTTGAGTTGGCTGTGCCTGCTTCCTAAGCAATTGAAATGTCAGATGACACATTTGAGGGCTACAGAGCAATTAGACATGAGATTAAGTGACGTAGTTCCAACAAGTAAAATGGAGAATACTGTTAGAGGCTAGGGACAGAAATATCAACTTGTCGTTTGTAGGACATAAATCCAGTGTATACTGTATTAACAACCAAAAGCCTAATTCACATATCATTTCTGTCCAAACATTGGTTTATTTTATAGTTAACCCTATTCAAAAACCACCCGAAAGTCACAGAGAACATTTTGATCAACTGCTAACGTCACATGTCATTTTCAAGATATTATTCATCATCTAAGAAACCCGCTTATTTTGTTATTCACATCAGATTGACAAATTAATGAACATTTCAAGTATATCCTTCACAATAATAGTGCCGGTGACCCTTGGCCCTCTTCTGTGAGGGGATGCGTGTGGAGTGTCGGTGGAGATCTACACTGTGGAGGGTCAGATCAATATTCATGAGACATTGAGCGACTTGCTTGTCTCCAGAGCGGGACAACGGTCAGTGCTGAGGCAGACAGTCGGTCTCCTGGGAAATGCTGGGTTCATACACTATCTGACGATAAAGCCGTGAGGTTACTGTCGGGTCAAAACTTAAGGAGCTCTGGGTTGATATATTCCTTAACCACACAAGCTTGAATCCATGCTTCCTATCTGTTTTCCTTATCAGATGTTTTGATCTCTCCATTTTGCATCGCCCTCTGTTGTTACTGCTGCTCTCTGTCCTCCCTCACTGCTGATATCTTCTGGCTTCTTACTTTGTGTGTTTACCTTATTTCAGCCGACTGATTTTTCACATTATTTGTACAAAATAAGGGTTTAACTTTTCAACCGCGTTCCTTTTTCTGCCTTTTTGTCATGTGCATATATCTCATGTCATTTCCATGTTTCTATTTTCAATGCAAAACCGCTTAATGGCAAGCAAACCAAATTGATTATATGAATTCTTTCAACCAGAGCCAGTATTCCCAGATCTTTCATCTGTGTACAGCGTTAGTAAAACACTCCTCAGGTAATTCTAGCTAATTTAGTTTCATCCTCTGAATCTTTTTCTGACTCAGTCAGGTGGAAATTATGAATATTCATAAGTTGCTGTGACACATTAATCAGATAAATTATGCCGCATGGTTCACGGAGTCGAACCCTCACGTCCAAGCTAATAACTTCCAGTGCCACCCAGCCAAAGTGTTCTGTCACCATCACGGGTGACATTTATGTCATAACCTGACCCGGCAATGACACTGACCAATGGGACACGGCTGACGTGCCGTTTTAACTCTGTTTGAGGCGAAAGTACAGACGACGTGATATATTTCACTTGTACAATATTCACCCAAAACTAGTATTTAAAAAGAATACAAAGGACTGATAAATTAAGGCCTCTGACTACAATGGTCAGCCCATGGATTTTAGAAACTCCAGAGAGGCATTATCTACTGTATGTGATTTATGATAGCACATTGAATCACGATATTACTTCCTAACTGTCTGGTCACAAGCATATAACATCATAAACTGCTTTTAATACATAGAGTTATCACAGAATCAGTTTAGGTGTCAAGCACCTTGGAGGTAACCAGCTCAAATTTCTGAGTGAATACGATGCAGTGCGGCCACAATGCATTCACAAATCAAGTTCAGATGACAGATTATCCTCTTTGTGCTGCTCAGTCACTGTCATTAATCATTCACAAGAAATAAATTGAAAAAAATTGCCGGTAATCATGACAAAGATTTAATTAGAAGTTGAGGGGCTTTCTGAATCTGCAGGCAACTAAATTGAGAAGTAATGGGACTCAAGGAAGAAGCGCAAAGCACAGTGTGTATGACAATAATTTGAGCTGTACAAAACTCAAGTGAGTCTTCTTTATGTGCTTTCAGTGTTGAGAAAAATGTAATTAGTTGGGAAGAAAATGACCTCAAGATTACTTTATTATCCAGTTGATAGAACCGGATAATTGGTGTCCTATTGTCCTTTTGCAATGGAGAAAAAAAAAGACATTAAAACCTCAAATAACACAAGGCACTCTGCTGAGTTGTGATACTCTAACTTAAGTGATCTTTGTTGTAATATCCAATACATCAATGCTTATATGAAATTGAAGCTTTCCTCTTGAACATCAAACCACAGAATGATAACTCTGTAAATGACATCGTATAATAAAAAGTACAGCCTTCACTGATTTGCATTTAGTATTTATCACATGTACAGAGGCTTGAGTTTTACAATAAACCAGATCTATAGTGCTTACATGTACATAACGACATTGACCTTTTTGCAGGATGTCTTTTCCAGCATAATTATCTGCAATTATATGTATGTTTGCCTGAATGTACTGTGCAAGTGACTGTAGGAAACATTAACTCAGGTTACTGTGTAACCACACAGACCTGCATTAGCAGCGGCTCATTTTTTTGATCCTCAAACTGCTGTGTTATGCTAATGATAAATCAGCTAGGGTTTTATTGGCTTCATTAATAATAATCTCAAGCACTGCTAGTAAAAAAACAGCTGATTTAGTGGCACTATGTTACCAGCCACTCAAAGTAGTTATTTTTCATAAAATATCCAATGGTGGGTGTATCATTGTCAACTGTAGCACACCACAAGTTCATGGCTTTTGAATTGCTTGAAATGTAAACACTAGTGCAACCTCTGGCCGCTGGAATTGTAAAGCTTTTGTACGCAGATGTGGATGTAAAGCGGTTGGATGGGGATGAAAAAATTTCAATAAATTGGAGGAATCTCAGGAGATTGAGTTCCTGTCTGTTTGCATTGACGTGAGCTTGTTTTGTTAAAATAGGCAACGACTACAGTAGCATGTAGTAAAGTAGAAATGTGTTTCAGTCAGTGCTTGTTTCCAATTAATTATCAATGAATTAGAAAAGTTGCATTCAGTTAATCATATGTATGTGCATCCTCTAGTGCATATCACCACTACTTAAAATACTGAAAAAGAAAGGTAGTAGACTGGCCACTCACTGGTCATGATCTCTTGAACGGGAAGGAATTTAAATTTAACTGAAACAAAGGAAGGACCATTTGCAATAACATGTGGCCCGAGCAGGCGGATATGCAACGCAATTTCATGCCAAATTGCACTGCACCATCTGATCTGCATCAAGATAACATTAGCTGCACCAACCAACTCTATGCCGGCCGGTTTATTTCGAGGCAAAAATGTCATCAATCCAGCTGGAGTGCAGAAACATTGACTTTAACCTACGTGGATAGCTGTGTGATTGTGTTAGCACTTAAGATTAGATTGCTGCTTAATTGGAACAAGACATACCAAATGCAACATCAGGTGGAATGACATGTGCATCATTTCATGAATTAATAAATGAATGTCGTTATTTTCAAAGTACAGTGCAACTATGTAAACTTCCCATTACCCAGCTCATTGTTCATGCGGTGTAGTGCAGTGTTTAAATCTATATGCGAGTTGGTTTTGGGGGTTGTATTGCCATGATGGAAAGAACATCTCAGCCTGGCGGTGCAGTGAGTCCTATTCAATGAGACATGCTGTGTGTGATTTGACATAAAATGGCTGTAACTGCGGTAACATTTAGATAAGGTGGTTAGTGGAGGGAGTCGCCTGTCTGGGGTCCTTTAGATTCATGACCATGAAGCAGGACGTCTCCTGTGGTCACCATTTGTGGGTTAGTACATCATTTCTTGACATCTGAATTGGGTTTCTGCATAGATTCTCATTGTAGTTAATGGTACAAAGAATCTGAACGGCGAATCCAGGGTTTGATAAATGTGATGCTATACAGTACTTTGAGTAATCAATAAGCTAATTGGAATATATATATATATATATATATATATATATATATATATATATATACAGTATATATATTTTTTTTTATAAGAGGCCTCTTTGGTAATCCACCTTCCTTTTACAAAGTCTGGTATGCCGGCGATTGCGTCAGAAAAAAAGGGTTTCCATCTCAGTTGCTTGACGGGCAGTTACCCAAGACATCAGTCATATATTGACTGTCCTCCACGACTCTGTCTGTCACAGCAGACACAGCGACCTAATCCATCAAACATTCTGAGGTGTCACCATCCCGCCTTTGAAGGGAAAAAAAACAACAACAAATTCTCCCAGAATGTGCAATCCATCTGAGTCCACTAGACAGTGTCAGAGGCAGACAACCTTCTGGGTTGCTGGCAGCTGCTGCACCCTGGTTTTGTTTAGGGAGACGCATGTCCGCCTGTCGTCCCCACGCCCGCCTGTCGTCCCCACGCCCTCCTGCTCACATCAAGCTGCACTTCTTACACTAAATTTAAAAGCTATTTTTCTCTTCTTTTTTTTTTAAACATTATGTTGGTCATTTGTGTGTTGAGTAAGTTTCGTAACCCTGAGGGCTCATGAACTGTGTGCCATTCAAACCCACTCCTTTGGTTTTAAAAAGCAATATCGTCAGTCTCAAACTGAAATGTTTGCAACTGAAGACAAGTTTACAGAGAGACAAGTTCATCGTTTTGAACTCAAACACTTTGCTTTCATTGATTTTACATATTTATAATGTTTTATAATGTATTCCGTGGGTCTGGATGAAGTCTGAGAAAATCACAAACCGGGGATGTCAGGGAAGGTCTAATAAAACTGCTATTGGGATGCAAAATGGGGGAAAACTGTGGTTTTGGAGTTTGGCCTATACTAAGTAATAAAGGTCAGGATATCTCGGCCTCTGATGCATCCTGCAACTTTATGCTTTATGCTTAAGTGTGATTTTAAATTGTGGACTAAACTGAGTACCTCCATGTGTGCCTTCAAACTAATACCTGTATTAGTTACTTCATGTAATATTGTCTTTCTACTGTAATGCCTGCCATCCTTGTTGAAAAGATCAGTTTTATTCCTTTTTGTTTATCTGTTAAACTGTTACACCTTATTGTTTTCCGACTTGTGATTATACTCACTCATCATCATCATCCTTTTCCGTCTCTATCCATCTCACTCTGTGCTTTTATCACACTTTTAGCTCGACAGCTACATTCATCGTGCCGCACGTTGCCGCTGGTGGCAGATTAGCATAACCACTTTGTCGTGAGAGTTGAATGAAATGTGAGACTTCGCTGACTGTGGCAGGAGCCCCAGGGGCGCTGATGGGGTGGGCAGCAGTCAGCCTCAAGATGACCTGGTTAAAATGAGTGTCACAACTCAGTCATGACCAGGCAGCTGAACAGTAGCAACTGTCCGCAGGGACTGCCGGTGCATAGAGGGGCAAGAGGTAACATGGAAAGCCGTTATTACCCTGCAGGATTTTGTGATACAGCTGGACTGCATCTGATCAGACTGACAGGACTTCAGAGTGCAGGAAACAGTATATCGTATTTCATAGCTGTGTAGTAAGGTGGGAGTTCAGAATTCACCAGCAGCTGCTACAAAAGGAGAATGATTCATAACTGTTGCAGATGGTAAAAAAACCCAGAAAAGATAAAGAAATAGAATAGAATTCCATTCTGATTATCAATGTGTTTGTCTGTCCTTTCACATGATTGAATTAATACAAATAAATGCTATCAGGCATGTAAGGAGCCCATCAGAAAGCAAATCAGAGGTTAATGGAAACAAACTAGCTTTACAATTTCCTTTAAATCTCCTACCCTTGTAGATACCAGTAAGAATTGTGGAAAAGTCATTTGCTGTTATTTACATGTTATTTAAAAGGCTCTCTTAGGATCTAAGAGAAAGGTGAACTAGTAAGGTCAGCTCAGAGTTTTCGTGTTATCTTTTTTCTGTACATGAGAGGAGCTCTGGAGGCCAACGTCTGCGAGAAAGAATAGTTCAGCATGACTAGTAATTGAATTTTGTTGTTGTCCTTTTCAACAAGGCTGTGTTATTTGTATTTCAAGGTGATTGTCAGCTCCATGTACAGTTTCTCTTGGGTGATGGATTGAAAGGCAGGGAAACAGAAAAAAAGATAATTAAAAGTTACAGGAAGAAGAAAAGAAAATCTAAGAAAAATTTGAGAATGGGGATATATTTGAGAGCTTACAGATACAACCAGGCACATTCCTACCCCTTTAAATGCGTACCAGGCAGAGATAACTGCAGTAAGCCACATCACATCAACCATTAGGGGGGGGGGTGCTATAGAAATTAACATGCCATTAGTTCATACTCTCCCAGAGAATGATGCAATTAAAGCTCATGTCTTGGTGGAAGTCTGTGGTAATTGATTAAAAGCCATGCATGAGTTTGTATGTGAATACTGCTTCAAATAAAGAATTAACGTCCCGACTTCTCCATCATCTTGTTTGAGACGACTTAAGCCTGTCCTAGACATACCGATGCATTGATATGAATTAAGCAGCCAGTCACAAAACAAAGTCTTAAAGAAATCAAGGTCTCATTAGTTGTTGTAAATCAATACTTCAGTTATGTGTATGCTGAAATGCATGGTGAAAATGATTTAAAACACACACGGGTAGTTAATCTATAAAAGCTCATTATAGTCCAAAATGAGATAATGTAGGCGGTACACATACAAGAAGGTTTCAGGACATTGAGCCTCATTAACTCTTGTAAATCAATATCTAAGCTGAAACACTGCACTGTACATTTTCTAGTTAAAGCAAACATGCCAACTATTTGTTGGTTAAAGTCAAATGAGTGCGGTGGCCAATATGTATTTTCTAATTCTGTATCAAGTATTAATTTGCCACAGAGAACTACAGCATGTAAACATTGAATGTTGCTTAACATTAGGATATCTACATACATTCATTAATCATGTTAGATGGATTATGGATCAATATGTGTCATGTTTTGAATGTTAAGGGTCAGATATTTGTGAGGTGGTGACATTTAATTTGAACACATGGACATTGATGCGTGTAGGTGTCTGTGTGTGTGTGTGTGTGTGTGTTAGGCAGACAGCTCCAATGCTAATATTCCATGTATATCAACTGGGAGAAAACTATTATCTGATGTCTTTTATACACTGCTTTTAGTATCGGGCCAATCCTATGACTCCACACTTATCTCCAAATCACTTCGAATCAATGGAAATGCAGCGCTGGGGGCACTAAATCTGAAGACAGAGTCCCCTGTTCTGTATTCACAAAGTGTACCTGAATTTTGTGCTGTTACAGCCACTTTAGAAGACCATTTAGGTCAATGTCAGATGCACAGCGCACTGGTACACAGGGGGGAAAGATGCACTAACAGGTAAAGGGAGGGTAATTATACAATATCAAATAAAGGGCCAGCCTCTCAGGCAGAAAAGATAAAAAACAAAAGATGTGACGCTAATCTAAATGAATATGAAAGTGTACAGAGTGTTGTAAGTTTGAATGTGTTTGTGCGTGACTTGGCAGCATATGAGACTGTGTTGAAAGAAGCAAACTGTCACTAAGGTCCAAATTCACTCAGGTACATACAGGTGTTTGTGTTTGGCCTTACCTCATTGGCATAGACCCAGTGACTGTCCTTGGATGCCAGGTTGGTTTCCACAGCCTGCAGTGATGAATCAAATGAGACAGAGAGAGAGGACAGACAAAGAGAGAAGGACATTTTAGGAACCTTGAGTGCAATTCATTGACATCTTACAATAGTTATTGTCACAACCCCCTCAGGTCTCACTGGAACTAATTTGTAAGACTTCCCGGATCACAGAGTGGGTGTGGGCCAGATGGGTCAAGGGAGGAAAAAACATCATGGAATGCATCAAAAATCACACTGCCTGGAGCATATTGGACACACCAGCCATGATAGATTAAACTATGTGGAGCATATACAAGCTGCACAGTTTGACATTGGATGTGAGGATGAAGCCAGACGCACATATTAAGACCTTTGCTTACTTCATTACCTTTCCTATCGCTAATATTTTGAAATTAAAAGTGAATAAAATGTGGAGCCTGCAGAATTGTTGGTGGCAGTGTTGGATATAAATCAGTAACCTGTCAACTCTGAAGAAATACGAGTTGGCAGTGGTGGCCTAAAGGTTAGAGTTAAACTCTTGAATTAGATCAGTCGCACTGTAAAGAAAAGCTATGCATTCTCAGTACACTTTTGCCGTCTTCACACTTTTCCCCTTCTTTATTCACCTTGGAGGGAGGTGACGATGTGAAGAAATTATGTTTCTACTTGGTACTTGCTACCTTGTGAGAGTTTCGGTTACAGTCGGACATTGAATGGAAGTATTTGAATACAAGCACGCACCTCGCGTAATACTCTCTCCCTTCATGCCATCGCTCTGCTGCCACGGTGATACTTTCCCTATCTGAGGTTTTTGGTCAGGCCAATGTGTAAACCCAGTTATACGCACCAAATACACGCCTTTTTCCAGGAGCAAATCAGGTTTCTTCACCTCAATTGCAGAAACTGTTTCTCTTATATGTGACATTTAAAAATTAGGTTACAGCAGCTATTAGACTGTAATCTAGTTACTGAAATGCATATAAACCCACCGTGGAATAACCATAAACGTCCATCTCATTATGAAGTTCTTACACCTGTCTCAAAACTGCACACATTTGACATCTGTAATGTCTTAATGTCTTAATGCATGCCCTCTCCTGCAGATTGCTATCATTAGTGTCTCAATGAATCCCTGAGCAAAGAGGGCCGATACGTCTCGACATATAACGGGGTGGATACATGCCGCATTTTTACTCAACAACACCACGCTGATAAATAATAGCTGCCTGGTACAGAGCACAGCACCAAAAGCTGCCAATCGATCTTCTAACCTTGGAAGAGTCGTGATTCGATTTTAATGCTCCTCTCATTCCCAGATTGAGCTCATCAAACTGCAAGAGAACCATACCAATGCAAGCGCAATATTTACCTCCAAGGTTGAAACGCCACGTCTCTCGTGCTTAAAATGAAACACTGTAGCTACATGTTTCCGTAAATTTGCCCCAAAATTCAAACGTATAGGCCAATGTTATCAATGGGTGCTATGAAATACCAGTCAGGTGCTGGACTTGAAGATGTTTTGAGTAAAAGTGCAAGACTTTGTCATGTGGACTACCTTATAGTCCTCACCAGAGAAAGTCAATAAATGTTTCTAATCAGTTTGAAGGAATGCTTTCGTATTTGACAACAGGATCGATCTACAGAGACAAAATCGTTACTTGCATGGTGGGCATGTTGCTGGTGAAACCACTCAGCTGAATTAAGTCATATGAATTTCAAAAGCTTCCAAATCAGTATACAAATCAGGGCAGTATATTTATACTACAGGAAAAGTGTTATTGTTATTCCAACCATGGTCGACTGTGCATACTACACAGGTCTAAAATGAAAATCGTTGAATGTGCTGTACTTCAATTAAGGTTCGGACCATTAATTACACACACAATGTTTGTAATTGATAATTGTATCTATGTAATGTGATAGTTATAGTTATCATGCTGCAAGTGGCATTTTAAATGTGATAAAGGCAGAGAAGAAAGGAAATATTTCACTTCTGTGTAGCACAACCTTAAGGCACAACATATCACTAGAGGGCCTGTGTATGTGTGTGTGTGTGTCTCTAGTGCGGGCATTTGTTTGCAGGCGTGGAACAAGGCAAGATTCTGAGAAAAATGAAGACTACATGCAGAACGTAGAGCCGTAGGGACCAGTTCATAGGCAAAAGGTGAACAGAAGGAAAAAGCAGAAGCAGATAGATGAAAGGGAACTGAAGGTGCGGGGGTACATGTATGAAAATGAACTCTGAAGAGTGTTATTTTAGAGACTTTATAGTAAATGTGATTATATGGAAACATTATTTAACGACTATGTTTGAGTTTTATTATTTCAGTTAAAGTGTTCCAGCTCTTAATGTGCCGTGTAAAACATATCATCCTTTTGCAGATAGTGCATGGACGATTCTTTTCACATGGATAATCGCATTAGCACTTGAACCATCCCTGAACAACACAATAGGATCGTTGGCTTTGACAAGAGACATAACTTGAAACATTCTTTTATCAGCAAAACACTGCAGACATTTAAGTTAAAATCACTAGAGGGTTCTTGTATTATGTATGATAGAAAAATATCTGCAAAATCCTTTCATGTGTGAGTAATCCATTAATTCAAATTATTATAATGACTCGCCGGTCCTGAAAAACAAATCTGGTGACAAGTGCTATTGTCTACATTGAAGAATCACTTTGACATTCAAGAGATACGACAGCTTCTTAAACTGCGTTCATTGTTCCAGACAAAATCTGTCACATAACATAATGGCAAAAAGTGAAGTACAGCAGTGTGGGTTAGCTGGTGTGTACCAGCTCGGATGCAGTGTGTTTTTGAAGCCCCGGGCACAAGACTCACCACTTGAGACAACTGATCACTTGACGATTCAAGACACTTGGGAAATACATTTGTGAGCTGCTGTATATATGTCACAAATGCAAAACTGTGCTGACGTACTGAAGTGTCTGAGAGCTGCTATAACGGACCGAATGCTGTGCTAAATTTATAACTAATCACTGCGATGACATTCGTTGTTAGTTAAGTTTGCCATTTTCTCTCGACAACAATCTAAGAAAGCAAAATGTGAGAACGAGGAATTAAAATATACCAATTATATAGGAAATATATAAATTAAGAGTTAACATTGATGGCTGGTTTTGTTTCAACTCTACTTATGAGTGGCCCACAGTTCAGATTCCTTCATTTCAAATGAGATTTTAATTGAAAAGCACCTCGATGCTGAGATTTCAGAAACATCACAAAACATGCTGTGTTCACTGAACTTCAGGGAGTTGCTCGTTAGGACTCACAACTCGCAGCTCTTAAATACAAAAGCCCCTCGTGTCTTAGTACAATTTCTACATTATTTTGCCTAATCAGCCACTTTCTAATCACACGTAGTCCTATTTCAGTTGAACTAAGCAAGCGTTTTCCCCTTTGCTTAAAATGTATCACACCAAAGCCTAAAAATCCATTTGACACCTTAAATGTTGTCGACATCCAGGCAGAGTAATGTTGGCTTTGTGCGTTTTCTTTCTTTTCATTCACTTCAGCAGATGATGTAACAGTGAAACTCTGAAGAGCAACGTGATTTTGGAGGAGGAGGCTTAGACAAGAGCCTGGAGTTACATCTGAGGAATATTCTATACTGTCGATACAGCCAAAGCCTGGCGACAGTAAGATCTCTAATCAGAGAGGCAAAGTACCCCAGGCATGTTCTTATACAGTAGCAATGGCACAAAGGCAGCCAGACAATGCCAACTCCAATTTAAAACCGTGACAGCCGATGAGGGATTGAGAGGAATTGCGGTTAGGAGGATGTGAAAATAGGTGGGGGGGGGGGTTCAGACAACTGAGGATGAATCTTCTGGATGTGAAAAGATGAGAGTGCCTCGTGTAGACTTATTCAATACAATTATTATTCAATACGGTTATTTAAATCATTTAGTACCAGTCATGTTATAAAGCAAAGCCAGTTTGAATTGTATACTCTAGTTTATTAGACACACCTTGCTAAAAAATATTCAGGTTGGAATTGCTGGTAATTGTTAGTTATAATTAGCTGCTTGCTTCTGATATGAAATACAGGAGCTGTGTTATTCTAACTGTGGCATGTTGCACTTGAGATGAACTAAAACCAAAACACAAGATAAAATGCCTTGCTTATAAACACACGCGCCCGTGTCCAACGTTGTTTGTGTAATTAACAACTTTCTCATTTTCTCACAGTGTAAAAGAGTTTGCAAGTAAAACAAATCCCCACCCTGCAGCTTACAGTTTAGCTCCCAGTTTGTTCACTCAGTGCATTTTGCTGCTCACTGGATGATACTTATGATTTGATTGTACAAAAAAGGATGTTTTGATTACCCTGAAATCAACAAAGATATGCAAAATTTGCTCATAAAAAATGTATCATTAATTTAAATCTACCAATCTTAATCACTCAATGTATCTATCTGAATCTGTGCATCTATCTACATACACACTTGTGTGAATCTACCAGTCTACAGGATCTAAATCAATATTTACAAGGGGTGTAAAAATTCATCTACCTCTCCAATCACATCCCCAACACTCCCAGACTAAAAGAAATGTCCGACTATCGTGTACAACCCCGCCGGACTTCTTTACATTGCTGTCTCTTCAAACATCGCTATTAGCAGTCAACAAGAGAAAAGCGACCACACTAATGCTTATTATAAATAGCCCCAATTCCTCCTGGTTCCTAAAGCCAATATTGAAAATACTAAATGCAGAGGGATGACACTGACCCAGGAACTGAGGTAAACAATGCTCAATTTGCAGTATTGAGAACTGAACTGTCAAAAACTATTTGTTTGCTATTGTTTGTGTGGCAGTAGATTCATTTTCTTGGTCATTTGAAATGCAGCATATGAACTAACAATTGAGGATATTACTGATTTATTTTAGTCACATATTTAACATTTAAAAAAGGTTACAAAAAACAAAACAATTAGCTGAATCTAATTGGTTTTGTATCACAGTCTGTTATGTTGCGTTAGCAATTGGGGTATCTGACTTTAGATTTCATATCTAGATACATATTGAATCATAAGAGGGAAAGATACAAACCCCTAACATCTATCTGTCCATCCATCCATCATATATATAGTATAGTGAGCACATTCATGCCCTGATTGTTACATTCCCTTCTCACTGAAATGCTCCCATAATGCAGAAGTGGCTTTTTGTACCCCCCCCTCTCTCTAACAGACTTACTCAGTGATGCATGGAAACCGAAATCCCGTGTTTGTTTTAAGTGGAGACCTTTCACAGAGAGTCTTTGTATTTGCCCATAATTTGAAGAGGATGGGCAATGAAACGATTTTGGGAGCTGTCCCACCTGTGCGTGTTCTTTCGGCGTAAGGATCTCACAAAGAAGCCAGGAAGGAGTAAAGAGGTCTGTCATAAAATATTCACAATAGTCCCTCTGAACCAGCCTGGCCACCGTTGCTGGGGAAACAAACCTTCTGACCACCATCCTCAGTACACCTTTAGACTGATACAGACATATCTTTTCCACAAGCACATTTAAACATATATGCATGGGCTAATTTAGAGCTCAATTAATAACTGATGCGCAGAAGATAGAGAGAACAGTCAGCTGGGATACTGATCTGCAGTCGTTGATAATCCAACACCTGAACAAATCTCCTCTGACCTTCCACTGTCAGTATTCAACACCAGGTGGCCCTCCCAAGAAGATGGCACACGTGTGTCACATTAAAAGCAAATCACGACTCCCATCTGCCATGGAACTGAGGCTGCTAGCTTCTCTCTGCATGTGGTAACCTTCCCACAGGCTCACACTATGGCCATGAGTGGAATAACTAATGTCCCCACTAGGAGACTCACCAGGCACATTAGACTCATTATATGGACTAAATTAGAGGAACCGTAGCACTGTGCCTGCAATTCAGCGTTTTTTCTACGTCTATAAAAGTACAAAAGGTACATTTGAAATACTATAGTAAAAAATATCACAAAATAAATCTGACATGTGCTATAATCTTGGGATAGATTTATAAAATTACAATGAACCATTATCCTTTATTATCTGTATTGTTGGCATCTTCAATGAAAGTATGTAGTGGCTACTCTTTAACTGTCCCTGTGACCTATTCCCTCTGTGGACTGCTGGACATTTTGTGAGTTGTAATGTTGTGAGAGGGATTTCTGAGAGTCACTAAAAGGATTAGAACTAGGTGTGACATTTTATGAATTCCACAGCAGGCTGAAGAGCCTCCTGAGTGCAGCTATTCAGTAAGGCGTAAGAAGTGTCAGGGCGAGTGTTTTGGAACGGTTGCATGGCCTTAGCATGGATTTAACCCACCACATCAACTAGTACTTGTAATGAGAAGGTATTTAAATAAATAAAATTGAGCGGGATCCAGTCACAACCCTCTGCTATTGAATGGAAATGCTTTCTTGAACCAATTCTATGAAATATGTTAAGTATTCAAATTGTTTTTGCCTATATTTTATTAGCCTAGGTGTGATTTTTATTATTAGTCATATCCTGTTTTTCTCTCATTCATTAAGCAGCCAAAATAATCCCTCCTTTTTGAAAACAACACACCAAGATGTCATTAACACGACAGAAACATATCATACTTTTAAAAGATCTTGCTCATCACTTATCATGTTATTACAGTTACACAAAATACAAAAGGAATGTGCTTGGCTTAAATGTAAACTCTAATAGTGCCTATACGGCCAAGTTGATTGATTGATTGATCGATTATATTCAACTTTCTCACAATCAGATATGTTTAGCTATGTTTCCACATATAGCTGCATCATATGGTGGCCCTGACAAAACTTGTTACATATTTCAAGACATAAAAGCAACTCAGTAAGTCTGTGGCATTGTGGGCAGGCTTTGTAGGACAATTCAAACTTAGTTAGCATTTTAACAAGACACCGAAGAACACTCCTTGATCAATACATCTTGGCAGAATACGAATTACTTTGCAGTTTTTGCAGGGTGTCCTTGGGGAAGCACTGGGCATAAACTAAACCCTTGCACCTGGGGGAAATTTATGTTGTGGATCTTTGATGATATTTGCAATTGGATTTTTACTGCACGGTTGATGAATGTAATAAAACACGATAATTAACAGAGAAGAGACTGATTACCTTATCAAAAGTTATTTTTGTTCAGCTGTGACTAGAGTTACAACACAAGGACAAGCAGATATACAGTCAATGTACTGTAAAAAGCAACACACTGTATGACACAAGCTTATTTTACACATACATAACACCTCCACATATGTAGCCGTATATATTAAAAATCATATTTTAACACGGTATAAAATGAGAGGAAAATATTACACAGAACAAAAAATAATTATACAATAATTGTATGCTGGATGAGAATTGTATTTTTGGAAACATGCAAACGTGACTGAGATTTTTCCCCACCGCCCTAAGATCTATTTGTGTTTAATTTTTCAAAAACATGTCCACGGGACTGGAGCAGCTCTTTGATGCTCTTTGGTGTTATTAGTCACGAATGATCAAAGCTGAAGAGTGAGACACAAGGGGACGAGCTGGCAGATAAGCTGGGACAAGGACGCCTGGGCAAGACCGGTAAGTTGCAAAACCCAAAATGAAGTTGACGGGCAAAATCCTATAAACATTCAAATCTGGAATTCATGAGACTGTATCCCAGCTAAGACAATAGATAAGCAAACGAATGCTATTTAAATGCGACTGAATAATGCATGCCGCCATTACCTAACAGTAGTCAAGTGATTTAAGGTGAGGGAAATACAATACTTGTTTTCCATAAATGCACTTTGTACCATTCCAAGGCCATTAGCTTGGAATAATGGATCACAGAAGTTTCCTTTCACACTGAAGTTCACACCTGAAAAACACATCTTAAGTGAGAGTTAAGTGATTTTTATTTGAAAACATAATAAATAATTAAGCTGTCCCTTTAGTCAATGGTGTAGTCAGGTAGCGTCTGGCAAAACGGGCACAAAAAGAAATCTCACCACCTTTTTATTCAAACTTCTCTTTTTGTGTGGAGGGTCTTAAGCAAAATAAGCTGATTTGTTCAAAGCTGACACAGCCGTAGCCAAATATAGACCAGTTTGAATGCATGCTAAGGCGGTTGCACAAGGGTCCTTGCGGAGCATTATAGTAAAGTTGTAGAAGACTGTCACTACAGACAACTCCCCACAATGCAGTGTCCTTGTGTTAAACCCATGCAGTGTCCTTGAAAGACACTCTTCACTCTCGAAGCCCCTCAGGCTCTTCATAGACCATGAACTTGTTTCTTATATATGGCCTGAAAGGGGGCACTGCCCACCAGGTAAGAATACAGAGACACACGTTTGCAGAAGATCACACACACTTCTGTAATCTCTGCTCGAGGGTATATACGATCACACTCTCATACTGATGAAACTGCCTCAAAGTGACTACCCACGGGCGGCTGTCAGGAGTGAAAACAATGGCGAGGTAAGAAATGTGAAGGTGGTACTAAGATAGGACAGCTTAGTCGGGATGAGATGAGAAGTACCAGTGTCAGATGAGATCCTACAGCACACCACGTATTAGTTGTTCACAAGTTTTTCTCCTTTGAATTCTTTTTGTTATGCTTGGTGATCTACTTAATTGCAGTGACCAGCCTCAGGGAAGCGGAGCATATGTGGGCAAGAAGTACTGCAATATCTTCAGAAGAAATACAAATATATATATGAAATGCATCTAAAAACACAGGTTTTCAAGGTTCCAGCTGGTGTGCAAATATTTAGGACATACAAAGTAGTGTGTAGCATGGCATTATTAACATTTCTGTTTTCTCTGACTAGCTTCTGTTGGTGCTAAAAGGTTGTCATCTACCACATTCTCATGCACTGCCTCTATGAAGGCCTGATTTATATAGATTTAATAACTGTCATGTTTATGGTGATATGTTTGTACATAACTTGAACTTTATCATTTGTAACCTGTAGCACATTAACAGAGTCCCTGTTATTCTTCCTCTCCTCGTCCACTGTGGCTAACAAGACCACAGCAGAAGACGTGCTATCGCCTGCCAAGAGAAAATAAAAGAGGACGGGGTGTGCAAAGTGAGGGACACATTTTTTTTTTTAATTGCTGCTTTTCTCGAACACTTAAAAATAAGACAGGGGGTGTGTCACTGGTGCCACTGGCTACTGCTGTGTGAAAAAAAAAATATAACAGGTGTAGCTGTCCGATGTGCTAATGTGTTCTGGATTTTAACACTCTATCCTCCTTCATTAACCATTCTTGTGGTAATTGAGGCATTTACAATAGCGCTCAGTGGCTGGTGGTATGAGACTGCAGGTGTGCTGGGCAGCTTTCTGTGGCACGGTAGATGTGAGTGATATGAGGTATGCTCCTGTAAAGGACCATTCATGCTCAAACCTATTTTAAGTAAATAAAAGTTAAAAAAAAAGATATTTGAGCCCTCACTCTCACTGAACTTCAGGAGAGTAAACTGGAATATTTTGAGGTGAGACGCCTGAGAACACAAACTGACACTAAAAAAGAAGAGATGAAGATACAGGAGCAGAGGCCAAAACACACAAATACATCATGTACATGGTGGTAATGCTTTGTTTTCTCCTAAAAAAAACAAAACTTCATATTTGTTATGAATCACTGCATTGTGACTGATAGATCTGTATTGATGCCGTTTCCCTCTTCTTGCACTATCAAGGACTTCTTCGTGCCTCTATGTACCAACTCGTCGTAATTGGGCACAAGTGAGCAAGATAAGTGGGCAGGCAAATAAGAAAGACATATGAAAAGAGGGCGCAAGAGAGGTAACTGGAGGTTAGCTGGACCAAAGATAAATGTGAATCTCATCCTAATTATTCCAGCTGAGGATGAGACATGTCTTCTCAGAACACCATGTGAAAGAAGAGGTGTTATGGAGAGTGGGAGTGTGAAAGTTTAAGTTTTGACATAATGCTAATTTCAAACACCACTGACAGCCAGGAAGGCTGCAAGAGAAAAGGAGAGGAGGAGGAGGCAATGCCAACTACATCTCCGAACAATGTCGAGAAATTTTGTTAAGAGCAATGTTATTTGTTGTGTGAAATACTTTTTGGTAATGTTTGCTTAATCAACATTGTGTTTACAACAACAGGCTGAGGAGAGCATGCATAATACTTGTTCGGGGAATTGAGTACTTTTGGCTTTATGTACAATAATTCCGAGGAAACAACACTCAGGGGCAATTAGAGCAATGTCTGGATAGGCTGTAGTTTTACATGTACAGACATTAAATTTGTCAAATGTGCTGTAAATAAAGCATTTCGGGCTTTTTTTGCATTCCCCAAGACCACTGTGTTTGTATCAAAGCCTCAAAGAGTTTTGTGGTTTTTGCCTTGCTTGGAAGGAATCTAATTTGCCAGCGTGCTCTGGTTGTAGCTTGAGAAATGGTTTTGCTGCTTTATAGCAGGGACAAGCTTTCAATACACCTGAGGGGCACTTTAATTTAATCCGTCTCATCGAGATCAATAAGTGTGTCTGAAATGTGATTCTTCAGACATAAAACCCGTTAATAGGCGTCAATGATTTTAGAGTGACCATTTTCTTCAACTTCATATTTGCAGTTTGGTATTATCAAGCCAAAGGACCTAAAGCAAAGCTCTTAGGTACATCAACAATGAATACTATTAGAACATTTTTTTTTTAAATCACATAGCCCTTTCCATACAGTGTGTGTGGTGAAGTGCACAAGGAAGGCTGTGCGAAAAGAAGGCTATGGGAAGGTGGGAGTAGAGGGGTTCCCAAAGCTCCGATGAAGGCGGAGTTGTGGGAGAGGAGAGAGGGTGCATGATCATAGCCTATATTTTGAAATCACTTACTTCTCCATTAGTTTGATTAATGGGACCAGCCCCACAGTTAGACAGAGGCAAGGGGCTTGAAAAATGATGCAATTACTGCTTTTTGAATAGAGGGCTGAAAAGGCCTGCTTGAAAGAAGGATCTGGAGGAGATTCTACAGGGCTTCCTGGACAGCAGACTCCATCTATCCCCCCTTGCCATACATTCTAAAGCCCCACAACACTGCTATCACCCCCCAAGGCCTCTCTCATCGGGCTTAGTGGCATGCTTCACTGGTCGTCTCTAAACGGGGGGAACATACTATAAATTGTGATTAATATGTATCTGCAGCATCTTTCAATGTTTGCGTCGCGTTCTGTTTAACACTCAGATGATGCTCAGTTCCCAATCTGCAGTCTTTCTTCTTTTAACGTTTTCTTTGTCAACAAATATCTTCAGCGCATTTATCCTGCTCATGTTACGCTTATCATGCAAAATGAAAAGAATATAATGTAAACCTCTTGAGTGATCAGCTGCAATAGAAATGTCTCAAGTGCCTCTTGTAAAAATGTTTTAATAAAAGAGTATGACAGTTATAAGATGGCTTTGAAATCACATCCACTTTAATTGGGTGGAAATAATTAGACATGATGCATACAACAAAGGAAGCCACTTTGTCCTCTTTTAATACCTTGTCTTAAGTGTTCAGATCTGCGTTACATAAGAACAACAGAGAATTATACGGTCTTAATTTTAGGTGGGCGTTTGAGCCAGTGTAGGTTGCAAATTAAACAACAAAGATGATCTGCACAAAGTGAAAGAGACTGTTGGATATACTGTGGGTAATTAGAAAAATACAGGTCACCTGGAGAAACGCTTTAAAGCTTTACAGAAGTAACAATCGGACAGACTTTTCATCTGGACATAAACCGAGATGAAACCCCATTGTCCAATTCTAGCTGCTTTATGAACCACTTTGTTTGGGAAGCATTCTACAGGAGATTAAGCAACAAATTGGTCAGTTAAATTCAAGTTTACCAATTAGCTCTATAATTGCACTGCAAAGAAAATGAGAGGAAGAGATAAAAGACTAAAATTAATTGAAGGAAAGACAAAGAGAGAAGGGCATGTCAGGCTGAAATCCTACTTGTAAAATATGTATAATCTAATGCATTACAGTTTTCAGCTGAACACAGCAGGTATACATACCAGGAAAACCTTCACTTTTATTCTGCAGTTCTCAAATGCCACCCACTCTTTGTAGTTTTGGATAATAACTACTTTTCACCACCTCTCTGTTGTAAAGAAGATTGCATTTTGCACTCTGTGGGGGTTGTCCTGATTATAACTGTAATGAGACAGCAAATGTGTACTTTCAAGCAAGTCTTGGAGACCCTGAAATTGCAAAAAATATGTATTTACTTGCGGTAAAATCACAGACGCAGTCACAATGCCCATGGTTGAATTTAGCACCTCAGAGATTTTGTCATGTTATGCCAGTGTGCGTGCCTGCATGCTTGCCTGTGTGTGTAAGTGTGTTTGTATGCATGCATTCAAAAATGTTTATCAGGAGATGTGAAACATGGGGAGAGAGCAAAGAAGTAAGAGCGCCTTATTAAAAGCTGTAGGGACGCCCCTTTGGAGAAAAGTGACCAAGAGTTTAGAACGGCAGACGGTTGGAAGCAAAAGTAAGAAAAACAAAAACAAGGATTCACCGATTCATAAAATACATTTCTAACATGGCCCAAATTTCAATTTGACAGAAGGCTTGTTGGCATGACAATGTTGAAATATTTGAGCCCAAAACTACGTTTAAATTAAAGACGAGATCACGGGTAAGTGTTGGCACACAAACATCAAGCAGCATTGTTGGCAGAGTGTGAAATCCAATGTCCCCATGTGCGCATTTACACATTAGCATTTACAGTGATTCTCTCCAGAGTGCTCTTTGGGGTTTTTTACATCAAAATCAGTTAAGGATTTTATTCAACGCTCGCAAAGCAAAGTAAATCCGCTAATGCGATTGCAGAAACACTCACAGACTTATGAAACTCCCACAGGCTATAGTGGGGAAAACTCTCGTCAGAGCAGCAGGTTTCTGCACTGAGGTGTTGATGACCTGTTCTAGCCTCACGGAATGATTGTGACTATATCACATAATACCCATGAATATGGATGTGTGGGAATCTATAGTCTTACAATCTACCAACCCAAGTCAGAAAAGGCATCAACATCAAGCTATTCTGGTTATTTCCTGAAGACATAAAATGGGCCGATAGATGAGAAAGATGCTAACAAATTCCAATATAACATAATTGATCTTGCTGGTATAACTTCACTTTTCTAAACTGCACACTTTCCTAACCGAATTATGCAAACTGCATATCTTTACATACAGTAGGTATTTATAAATTAGATACATCCAGTATATGGTTATATCTTTCAAATGTGGGTGTTAACACAGACCCGCGAAGGAGACATCAAAGGAACACATGAATATGCATGTGCACATGTTGAACACTCACTCATACATATTTGTGTAAGAGCAAAACAAGGACAGGAATAGGCGAGCAAGTAAAACAGGTAAGAGAAGGGTAATAGGGAACATGAAATGGAGTTTGTATTTATATTATTGCCACTGAGGCCTTACTTTGATTTAACATTTTCTCCAGAGCTTTTGGGTTGTGATACGCTGTGTCCTGGGTACCAATACAGTACTTGTTTTCCGAGTGGTTGGCTTTGCAATTACCCTTATAACTCGTACTGTATTTTGAGTCTGCCACCTGGGAATTGGGCAATAATTCTGAGCCCACAGCAAGAATTTCACAGAGACGGAACTTTCCGACAATATTGCGGGGTTTTGGTATAATTGCATCTCGTATTATGCTGCAGGGAGACAAATTTACAGAGTAATAAAGCTATTAACATATACAGACAAAGTGACTGTGTTTTCCTTATTCCAATTTAACAAGAATATGAACTACACAAAAGGTTTTGAAAAAACTTATATCTACAACACAAAAAATAATTAACTCGAGCATATAGTGTGCACATTCGAACCAACCTTTGTGCTCTAACACTACTGTTGGCGGATTCACTGAAACAAAAAGAGAACAGCAGGCTCTGAGAGAGCAACTCTGCTATTTAAAGGACTTCTGACACTTATGTACAACTCTAGAGGTCGCCAGATAAATGAGATAGACGTCAATGGGTACTTTTTACGAGGTTAACCGCTTCCCCTCCTGAAGAAATAAAAATTGCCCAAGAGGTTTACTGTTTCAATAATGCTAAGCATGATTCATAATCGCAAACATCAATCAAAGTTTATCACCCTCTGTCAAGACAACACTTTGTTTAAGGTGCTGCCGCTGAAATACATAAACTGAGAAGGAGTTTTGCTCTACACACCCGGCTGTATTAAACATTCCCTTTTCCTACTGTGCACAAGCATAAAGGACACGGTTAGAGAGGTCAGGAAGCTGTCAAATGGCAATTGTTGTTTTCATTATTTTCCTCCTCATCATCATCATCATCATCATCACTTTTACCCACTAGCTACATCAGTAAAGCAATCTTACAGTTATTTACCCTATAAAGACCCTTTCCCACATTTTAAAAAGTCCCCTGACATTGAGTAATGTGAAGGTATAAGCCACCACCTCAAATACACCGCAGTTCTAATTCTCCAGCATTACTCATGAAAAGGAAAATTATTTATGAAAAGCTCTTTAACTTCATCAGATGATTCATACGCATGCAAGTAATAACAATCCATCAAGTAAAGAGCTTGCCAACTGCCCCGGTTTCAATTTTAATACCAGAGTTTGGATACACAATCATTTCTCCTGATTATTCCGCCCTCCCATGAAATATGTACCTGAAGAGGTGTTTTTTTTTTTATTTTGTTGAAGTAACTACTGCGTTACAAAGTACTATGCTGTTGGAGGTAACATGTTGTATGCATACTGTAGGCAAACACGTTCTGAATATATGAAAGTTTCTCACTTGCTCTCAAGGGTACCATGAATTGATCATGGGCTGAGAGGGAGAAAGGTATTATTTACCTTTCAAATTGTTGTGTTTATTTATAATTTATTTATCATCACGCAAAGAAATTCATTTTTCCTCTGTGTGCACTACAGTTTCTCGATGATAACAGCTTATTATGGAGAACAACAACCACATCATTTACTGAATCTCTTTGTTGCTTTAAGGCATGGATGGTATTGGAAAGTATTTGTTCAAGTATACAGGGCTACAAAATTACACTTGCACTTACACATCTGCTACTAGTATTGACCAGCTACAACAACGATGCTGGTATTGTTTACAAATTGGGAGTCTGCGTGTGAGTCATCATGGTAAAATGTGGTCTTGGAGACACCTACTGTAGCGGGAATTACCACAGAAGAGTTTTGGCATACTTTGTCTGTCAACAGATATGAACAGTCAAAGATGCATTCATGAAACTTTACAGGTGTGTAGTTCAGATCTGAAGAGTTTGAAGTGTTGTCATTGCAATGGGGCAAAGGAGCCCCTCCACTTCACGCCCGTGGCCCGATTTAGTGACACAAACCTTTACAGGTGTGTCGTTGAGATCAAAATGAAGGCCAAGTGCAAAGATGGGCGTGGTTTGTGGAAGGGCGCTAGAAATAGGAGGCTAGGAGGTGGGGAAGGGGCAGACGGAAACATCCGGTTCTGAAAGGTGAAGCAATTGCGGAAGTGCCTTAAATCTGCATTCTCTCTACTGGCATTCAGGAGGTGAGTCCTCTGGTTGCAATAAAGAAGTCTGATTGTATAAAAGTCAATGAGAATTTGACCCTACTTCCTCCTTTAATTTATTACTCCAGTAAACATTGAGAACACAAGTTCTGGTGTCGAAGTATTCTTCAATACAGCATGATGTTCATTTCGAAAGTTATGGTCCCATTCATTGTAAAAAAAGACCATAAAGCAGAGTATGCTTTAGCGCGTGGCTACCTTGTGCTCACTTCGAGAGCTGTATATGGCGTCTCTACCATGGCGTCACTCCTCAACAGTGCAAATATGGTCACTTCTGTTCACTGATTGCAAAAAAACAAGATGGTGACGATCAAACTCCAAGATAGCGATGGACAAAATGCCGAACTCTAGGCTTCACAACCAAAGTCCACTAACCAATGGGTGATGTCGACTACGTCCTCTTCATATATACAGTCTACAGAAAGGGGCCATTTGCCCCTTAACTTAAGCCCCAGGTCAGATTTTAGCGTTGTCTGTCGGTAGGGTATATTATTGTTTGTACTGTACACATTATAGTTATTATTTCCATGTAACTAAAGTACTGCAGGGGAATGAAGACCACTAAAGAGCGTATAAATCTATACCATAATAAATCAGTCTGTATCACAGCAAGAGATGATAGAACAAATATAGAATATTACAGAACAAAACAAGTTTGCAGAGAGGGTGAGGAAGAGAAATGGAGACATAGACAACAGTATACAGAGCAATAAGAGAGGAGATATAAAGGAGATGGGGGGGAGGGGTGCAAGGGCAGAAAGATAAAGTGCTCATGTAGCGAAAAACACGGAACCATTAAGATGGGAAAAAAATACAAAGAGG
This sequence comes from Anarrhichthys ocellatus, assembly GCF_004355925.1. Taxonomy (NCBI): domain Eukaryota; kingdom Metazoa; phylum Chordata; class Actinopteri; order Perciformes; family Anarhichadidae; genus Anarrhichthys; species Anarrhichthys ocellatus. Next base: position 5,811,586 of record NW_022280033.1, on the reverse strand, counting down.
AAAAGAGGGAATGTCCTGTAACAGGGACGGGAGGGTAAAGATATACAAAGAGAGAGAAGAGGAGGGGACAGAGGGCAGAGGAGGATGAGATGTAGGACAATGATAGATCGTTTTCTGGCAGGCTCAATTTGTCACGCTGTTATTGGGAGGAAAATGGAATAGAGGAGCAGCAGTCAGGGTGAGAGGGAGAGCACAGGGGAGAGAGGTGGGAGAGTTAAGCCAGGAGGGGTGCGACAGCAGCGGAGGGTAAGAGAGGTAAACTCCACGCACCTCTTCACCTCTGGCCTTCAACAGATGATCAGTGAGGTTACAGCGCTATGATGACTCCATCCCAGCAAGCAGTGCCCCCCCC
>NW_022280033.1:5724807-5811134 GCF_004355925.1 Anarrhichthys ocellatus | reverse complement strand
GTAATATTAGCGGGGGTTACCTGCTCTGATCACCCCCCCCCCCACACCACCCCCCCCCCCCCCCCCCCCCGTACTGGTGAACTAGTTTATGTTTAAAAATGATTTCAATATGTGCGCATTACATTTGCTGCAGGTTGCTGGTGTGTTGGATGGATAAAGACACATTATATTTATTAAAAGGGGCACGCAATGGTAATAACAATCAGCCCTTTATAAAGTGTTGAACGGCTATGTTGATCTGAATCTGGAAATTTGGGGATACTTTTGGGTACTACAACGAAAGACAAGTAGGCAGTGTAGCTTTAACACGGACAATGGGATTCGACACTTTTTACACCCATGAATTGCATTCAGAGTTTCTGAAAATAATATTTATCTAGCGTCCTTGGTCAACCTTCTGACAAATAAAAAATATTGCAGCTTTACATAAGCTAGGAATTCAATTCATACATAGACAATAATATGCAGACTAGCAAAAACATTTTATATTGTAATTCATAACTAAGTGTACAAATGCATTTTTTTAAAGGGCCCATTATATGGCAATTATCATGTTCAAGCTGTAGCACAACTGAACCTAAAGTATGTCTGAATTATAAATGAAGACATCTGCCCTTAGCTAAAGGGGATTTTCGTCTAAAGAATAATGCAATCAGTAAACATGATTAAATTCTCAGACTGAGCAAATTGTCTGTTTATACAGTATACAGATAATCTTGATGCTGTATAGTCTCTCACTCTGTGTCCTCTATTCAAAACTTACCTGCAATCCCCCTGTACAGGCCATCCCTAATGTGATGCTTTGTTTGTCACCTCCACAAACTCTCCCAGCATCCCAATCCAAATGATGCCACTCAACCATCAACACTCCGTGGCCTTCATTTGTACTCTCGGACAGTCGGAGTGAATCTTGACGGTGGCTGAAAGTGTGTTTTTCTGTGGCGTTTCAGGCTGAGAGGTACTTTTGGAGCTTTGTAATTAGACCTGGCCTAACTCATTAGCACTAAGGCAGGGGGGTGTAGACAGAACTGGCAGTGATAAATCTTGTGAAGGAATGCGGGGTGAAGCAGTGAAGGTGTGCACGTGTTTGGGCATTCTTCTGCATGAATGCAAAGGATGTTGTTTGTGCCAGTGCTACGCTCCCCTGCACCAACACCATGCTCTCTGTGTCAGGTTAATGAGTCGTGCTGGGATAAACACTTCCAGGTCATGGCCAGCTTTATTCCATCTGAGAGGGGAGGTCCAGGTGCCAAGACACAACTGTGCTGCATTCAGGAATATTTAGAAAAATGTGAGGGAAAAACAGTCCAGCGAAAATTTGCACAGGTACAAGAATCTAATGATTGATTGTTTTTGATATCATATTTCAGTTTCATAAAACTAAGAAATGCCGTTAAAATCCAAAGTAGCAGTAAAAACTGGGTAAAAATTGTAAAAAGTAATGAAAAGACAAAGTACTTGGTAAAGGATATGAAGACAGTCCAGACAGGGGATATTAGTTCTTACTGCTGAAAAGGTGCTCTAGGTGTAAAATCAACCTTTTTGATCCTTTGATTTCAACCTAAAGTGCTAGAGATAATAAGAAGTAACATTTTAATTGAAAACATGGCATGTAATAATGAGCAAATGTTTTGTTTCCTAAACTCTGCCACCTGCTGTCTGCTGTGTGTTTCTGCAACATTTAATAAATGGTAATCCCCTTTCACCTTAACATTCATGTGGACGCAAACTTAAAATACCATTTTTTTTCATAGTGCTTTCAACCGGTGACATTCTGACTCTAACATCTCTTTGTCCTTTGCAATTGTTTTGTCAGAGTGAGAGCTAACTGTCAAGAGGTGTCTAACGGCTTATATGTTGGAAAGATGTGTAAAGTGTGTGTGTGAGACTTGCATGCTTATATGCGTATATGTGTGTGTGTGCGTTGTTCTTCCACAAGCTCTTATGTCAATAGCACTGAATTACCCAACCAAGAAGAGCCATCAACCCTGTCTTTTTCCAAAGCGACCCATAATAGCATGTCAACTCAGACCGCTTGGAAATCCCCGTCCACAAGCGTTTGTGACATTAAGACGGAAGGGTCCTTGGCATCAAAACACAATTCCCAGCAAGGGCAAATGTGTTTGTTGCATCTCACACTCAACTGTCACAAGGTTCCATTTTTAATTTTAATCTGCGATTCATGGTCTCATGTCTTGACAAGTGAATCCCCTTCCAACACTGGAACCTTGTATGCAATTGATGCACAGATGTGACACTTTTGATGTCATAGAAAGATTTAATGCGAAGCAGTGGTGGAAGAAGTACTCATATCTTTTACCAAAGTAAAAGTAGCAATGCTGCTCTGTAAAAAACTAAGTCTTACATTTAAGATCGTACTTTAGTAAAAGTAAGATGGCAACATGTACTGAATAAAGAAATTAAGTAAAAGTACTTGTTGGGAAGAATAGTGCGTTGTATTTTTGTATATTATTGGAATATTATAACTGATGCTTTAACACAGAAGCCACATTTTATTCCAGCTGGTGGAGCTGTTACATTTTAACTACTGTATATATTGTTGGACAGTTTAATCTAGAGCACCGTATTTTGTACAATGTAGTTTTTTGTTGCTTATCCAAAAAAATAACTAACTCCACTTGCGGGGAAATGTAGAGGGTAAAAAGTTCAATCGTTTCTCTGACATGTAGTAAATTAGAGGTATAAAGTTGCATAAAACTGAAATACTCCATGTCACTAGAATTATTAAGTTTGGTGTCAAGAAACAAGGCTTGACAAAGGACAAGGCTGGCTGTTCCTCCAGTTAGCAACAGTAGCTAGCTGCTCCCCACGAGCAGCCAGCCCAGACGCTGCAGTAAACTCAAGTTTTGTATTTATTTGTGGTTGTTTCAAAACAACAACAACACATTTCTCAGCACAATATCTAACTGACGTTGATGTTGGGTCTCCTACTCTCACGGTTGAGCAACACCAAAATCCCCCCTGGATGCTGCTACCCAGAAGCCTGATCAAACCTGAGCCACTGGGCTAATTGATAAGCTTGTACTTCGTTCCTTTAACCACTGAGGCAAAGTCAGAGTGGTAACCTTTTCATCACAGACCATGACATTTAAAATTAGGTGGACAAAACGTAAAAATGAAAGGAATTATTTGCTGAAATAAATCATAATAATTATAAAGCCAGATTTGATGGACAAGCTTAAGTTATTCTGTGACAGAGCAAGCAAATAAAACCAGATTTCATGCCACAGTTCTGCTAAATAGCTGACCTCGACAGAGTGCACACATATATCCTTAGTGATGGCATTTACTATATGACCTTCTTCCCTTTGAATTAAATAATTGGACGTTGAAGTTGGCAGAGATGGTCCATAAAGTGGCAGTTTCAGGAGAAAGCACAATACTCAAGGGCACCAGCCTAATCAATCCACAACAACGAGTCTAGCAGGGGAAGGTCATCATTCAATCTCTTGAATACTTTGGCCGTTCACATAAAGCACTGCTGACACGTCTGGGCATGCCTGCTTGATTAAAACACAGCTTTTATTTAAAATGGAAAATACAATTTACAGAAACAAGTTCAGTTCGTTTCATATAGTTCAGGATGTCCTTCTGAGACACGTGACACTATCATGCTGGCAGGTTTCAGGACAAAGTTGAATAGCGATGTATTTACTCTGACAGGGAGTGTTTAATACAGTATGCGACACAATTTTTTAAATATTTCCTCCCAACACTGCACTTCCTTGGGTCCTCAGCAATACACCCGCCAGATGTGAAGTTAATCAGATGAGCAGTTGTCGGAGAGACATACAGACCATTTCTCCTTCAATCACCTCTGGCCTTCAACAGATGATCAGTGAGGTTACAGCGCTCTGATGACTCCATTCCAGTAAGCAGTGCCCCCCCCCCCGTACACTGGTGAACTAGTTCATGTTTAAACATGATTTCAATATGTGCACACTACACATAGGGTTAGGGTTACTCCCTAACAGAAAAAGCTCTGGAGGAAAGTTTTTAAGTCAAGTTTATAAAGGTAACGAGGCACAATCTAGTCTTTGGAAGGGAAACAAACTGGACCTCCTTCCAACTGAACTCATTTAAACTGTCAAAGTAAGAGAAATGTATGTGAACAAGTTTTCATCATTTCAACCTGGGTTGCATTCACACTTTCATGGTGTATATTTAAATGCTAAATGATATCCATATATGTTCATACCTTAATTATCTCTTCGCACAGAAGTAATTTTCATCCACCGGTTATAAAATCCTCCCTTTATAAATAGGTACTGTTTGTCAGATATAATACTCAGTTCCAGTGTTTCAGCACTCATCTCTTTTGTCTCTCTTCACTGCCATCTCTTCCATTAGATTTCACCCATTACTGTTTCACACAGAAGTGCTTTATGTTGGATAAGCTCCCCATCTCATTCTCATCTATGACCTTTCCTCCCTACATCCATCTCCTCCTGTCCTGTATTTCTCTCCCGGCCGTTGCATCTCTCTTTTTTGTGCTCTCTCTTTCTTCCCGTCTCCCTCTCTTTACCCTCCTGCCACCCTGTGCAGCATCTCTTTCTCCCTATCACGTTCCCTGGCAGCAGGCAGCAGCACTTGTCACTCTTGTAGCTTGGTGTGGCTGCCGCAAAGGAGAGAGGCAAACCTCACCCAACCTCTCTGCTCCATCCATCAACTGGCCTGCACAGCTGGCATGCCAACTGACGCCACCCATTCCGTTTCCATTCACATCAACACCTCTAGGATGCTACTGTCCCGCAAGCACAGAGGGACAAGATGCAATAGAATAAGGAGACATTTAACTTGTTTTACATTGCAAAGGTATATACAGACCGAAACTCTCTACTGAGTGGATAGCTGTTACTTGGAAAAGCTTGCTTTCTAATAAGAATACACCCTTAAATGTTCAATTTAACCTTAACATACATTAGTCTTACTTGTAAGGCATACTATTTATTTTAACAATTCACATTCAGAACAGGTATTTAAATTGCTTAAAGTATTTTAATCAATGTTAGGGATGTCTCCCAAAGCCAAAACCCCAGAGAGACAAAAATCTTCAAGATATATAGCTTGGAGCTGTACCGTTGACAATTAATTGAAAGTGACTTTGGTACATCATAAAATATGTCACGTTTTTGTACCTAAATGTGCATCGTTTTATATAAGTGATTTAGCAAAGGCTCACTAATATAGCCAAGGACGTAGAAATGGGACAGTTGAAAGTTAAAAATTCCACTTTATGATGCTCTAAAAGGCTTTGCGTGACTCAAGTGAAGTTTCCCTATCATAAAGGGAACAGAGAGTTCTTGGGTGTCAGGAACGGGGTGGCACTGAAGCTGACAGAAGACGCTACATCCCCTCATAGCCAAAGTGAACGAGACACGAGATGGCAACTGTTTGGACGGGACAAGGCGAGAGCCCAGAATTTCAGCATAAAACCGCACACACTGTCAATGACATCCTGTTCAAAGTATAAGAAATGACTTTGGCCTGAGAGTAGACTGGGGAAGTGACAACTGACTTGTGACAGAATATGTAACTCAGGGAAGTAGAGCACTGTCAGAATGGAATAGAACAGAATAGACTTTTGCTAATGCACTTATGTCCTTTAATGTTAGTCAGGTGAATTTGGGATTAAAGAATGTATGAATATAGTCCAGCTATGTTAATACTTTGATGAACTGTCGGCCTGACAAGGGTGCCTCTCTTTCATCCTTCCAATGCATATGGAGATATTTTCCTCTTACCCGTGACCTTGTAGAGGGATAAGTAAGTAGGCATGGACAGCTTATGATGAAAATGAGCCTCTAGGCAGACAGATGACCCACACCCCTACATAGGAACAAGACACCCAGACTGAGAGAGATGTGGCTGTCATTTGTAGTCGTTTTGTGACTCCTTTTCTTCATTTTGTGTCTATGTTGTCGTTTTGTAGTTGCGTTGCATCTCTTTGAAGCCATTGTGTGTCTCTTCGTAGTTGTTTTGCATCATTCTGTGGTAATTTTGCATCTCTTTGAGGTAATTATGCATGTCTTTGTGGCAAATGTGCATCTCTTTGTAGTCGTTTATGTCTCTTTGTAGTTATGTTGCCTTTCTTTGTGGTCATTTTGTGTCTCTTTAAGGTGATTATGCATGTTTTATAATTGTTTATGCCTATATGTAGGCCTGTTCAATAATCCATGCATGTCAGTGGGTATAGACAAGTAATGCACAGTAGAACAGAGCAGAGCAGAAGTAAGGAAGAGAAAATAATGGAGATGAAAAAACTATGAAACACACATATGACACATTCGGAGAAGAGCCGGAAACAGAGCAGGTCTCTGTGGGCAGCAGCAAGACTACCCTGCTATAGCTGGGTAGCATGGTAACATAGCATGGTTTCACGAACCATACTAAATACTGCCTTAATGCATTTTTGTCACACCTTGCACAAACCGTCTTTACTACTACTTAACCACATTTCTTCACATCCATGTTACCGTTCTGTCGACTTCCAGTCACTATGGCAACTTTACTTTTTCTCTCATGCGGAGACACTTCATGATGACTTTAACCCTCCAAGGCATCATCATCCTCCTCCATTCAGATATTAGCAGATTTACATTTTCTCCTCCAGTATCTCTGGTGGAGAGTGTGTACTGGCTCCTCCAGACAACATGTCCTTGGGCAAGATCCAGAACCCCAAAGTGCTCCCAAAGGCAGTGCCATCAGTGTGTGAGTGTGATTGAATGTGCCCATCAGTTTAGATCCTGATGTGCAGGTGGCATCTTGCAAATGCACCCTCTGCCATCAGTGTATGAATGAATGTGTGAATGGGTGAATGTTGACATGTAGTTTAAAGCTCTTTGAGTGGACGGAAGACTAGAAAGGCGTGATATGAATACAAGTCCATTTACCATATACCGACAGGATTGCAGTACATACAGCGTGATAATGTCACGTGTCTCAGAAGCATTTTCTCTCTTATCCTCCGGTGATTTTTAAATGTAAGTGAGCTTAAGATGCAATAAAAAAAAATGCAAAATCAAGACATATTTCATATCCCTTTTGTAAAGCATTTCAATACATCACGACTTTCATTTCCATCCACGAGCATTAACCATTCTTCACAAAGTAAGATGGATAAGAATACTTATAGTGAAAATATCATAACTCAGAGCTTAAGCCTTTCTCTCGTGGCACGTGACATTAAAGGAAGTGTGAGAAGGTTTTCCAACAAGAGAAAATACCTCCTCACGGTGTGCTTGATATATAACACTATCTTTTTAAGCAGTAATATAGTAATAATAGGACAAGCAAGACGTTTTAAAGAACATATAAAGTATGAGTAGGCAAAAATGAGAAATACTGTCTACTCCCTCTAAATGGATATACTTGACATCATTCGCTGCATTGTCTTCTTCAAGTTTTTGTATTTTCTGTACAAATCCGGGCTCCTTCTGCTGATTCAACTGACATGAAATGTGTGAATCTCACTTTTTGTTTGTATTGCTTATTCTAAAATCATGTTGTTTTGACCTCAGACTCGGTTTACACATTTTAAATATTTTGCTTTGCTGGGAGTTGACCAGCAAATATGCTGCTAACATGACGCCTTGAAAGCTGACAAACCAAACCATCATAAATTGTTATAAACTATCACAAGTCAGAATTTGCCTTCTGGTCAATAAATATGGATAAAGGTAATAAAAGAGTAGATGTTTCAACACGGATAAGACATGGTTGAGTGCTTACTGGTAAAAAGGAGATGTAACTTTTATCTATAACCTGGAAATCTTCAGTGTTGTATCACTGTTTCACTGTCCGTGCCAGACAAGCAGAAGATTAAGTGTCGGACTGTGACATGTTTATTGGGCAGAACAAGACACGTGGGTCGTTTTAATGTTGCCATATTTGTCACTGTCGGGAACACTGTCAATGCCACGCAGGTTTGTTCTTTCAATCATGCTAAAGCACAACGGTACAAAGTTATTCAACATGGTTGTAATGAGTAAAACCCCAACAGATGATTAAAGAAAAACATTCCACTTTTGTCTGCCCTTAGTGGGGTCAGTTATGGACACAGCAGTCCATCTCTTGTGAACCATTTTGAAGAGAGGGCTGCTGATTAACGAATGACTTTTAACTTGGTAAGGTGACATGAAAGATGGAAAAATGTGTTCTAAAGCTTGAGTTGGATGCATTAACTACTTCATCTTCCTCTGATTCCAACTGTTATACTTAGCAAACATGATGTGGAAAGAGTAAATAGAGGAGAAGTTGGCTTGTTAGGATATGAGCTAGGGCTGCAATGACTAATCGATTAAACCGATAATGAAAATAGTTTGCAATGAATTTCATCATCGATTAGTTGGGTCTATGTTATGGTGCATCGGACGTGACAATGTCTCTGATGGATCAATGTAGCCGGGCCCCTGATAAAGCTATATTAAAGCTAACGCTTGATAAAGCTAATGCCTGGTTATATTGATCCAACGCAAAAACAGAGAGACAATAGACAGAAGGTATTTCAGTTTGTCTTTAAATGAACCTGTAAAAATACATTGTCTGTCAAAACTGACACCAATCTGCAAGAGAAGGCAGATTTAGCGAACGCTAATTCGCTGAAATAACGTTATGGAGTTTTGGGAATATTTCTTGCCGGTAGTCAGAGACAGTCTAGAGTGCATCCTTTATTTCTTCACAACAGAAACGTATCTGATCAAATATATATCAGTTTCCCTTTTATTTTCAGTGCATGGCATCATCCCCAATACCCATTTATTTAATTTTGTTTGATTTATTTACTGTAGTAAAATAACACAAAGATGTACAGTAAAATAAAGAATAGGTTTTAGAATAATTTAAAACGTATTATCGGATTACTAATCAATTCATCAAAGTAATAATCAACAGATTACTCACTAATCAAAAAAGTCTGTTGCAGCCCTAGTATGAGCTTAGAAAGATACAAATCATCTATGACTTTGTTTGTACTGTGCCTGGGGTTATATGCAGGGCTGTGGATCTGTGCACTACACAAGACTCATTTCGCTGGCAGTGCAGTGCAGGCTGAATGAATGTTTTACTATCCAGGGATATATTTGTAACATTTGATGCAGAATATTGGCACTTGAATGTGTTTTTATTTTTGGTCAACTCAATATCCAAAGCAACACACACAGTCTGACCTCTGCCATCGGCTTTGGGTCAGAACTCGACACGGTTGAGAAAGGCAGCCGCATCTAGTTTCATCGCTTTAATAACTGAAGGTTCACTAGTGTGGTCTTAGTGATGAGTATTAAAGGCAATGTAGCCTACCTGGTGGATGAACACCTGTGCACCACGAGGGCTCATGAGCAACACGGCCCGCCGCAGAGTGTCCCGGTACCGGTTGAGCTCCTCAGTGCGCATCGTGTTGAAGAGGTCAGTGAAGACTCTGCTGACGTTGCGGTCCACCCTCTGCAAGGACACATCCAGACCCAGCCGAGACACCTGATCCATAAAGGTTTGCAAACCCCGGATGTCTAAAGGAGGAGAACGAATGACAGAGAATGAGTGATCTAAACATATGTTAATGTAACAGAAAAAAACTTGAGGCAGGTACTATGCAATTCTTTATTCCTGGAGCATTTAATCAGAAATGTGGGTAAACAACCTCTAATTTCAGCACCTGCATGCACTCTATATTTTCAGGCTTTGTTCCAGTGGCTTCGAGGCAAGTTTTATTCATTGCTCTTGATCTGAAGCGTGACAAAACACAACAAGCACTCCTGTCTTTCTGTTTCCTGGGGTTTACAGGATATGAAACTGCAAGCAGGTGTTGCTGTCCCCGGAGAACTAAGTGTGTGTGTGTGTGTGTGTGCTGTAGGAAACCATTCATAAGAAGTCACACAAATCAAAAGGTGATGTGCAGCAGGGAGCTCACAATAAGTACACCAATCCCAGCAGTCACAGAGGGAGCAGCAGCCCAGCATTTGCCAAGTCATGCCGCATTGTTAAAGAGAGGTTAGGCAAAATCGCTAGCGCCAGACCTCTGTGTGTGTGTGTGTGTGTGTGTGTGTGTGTGTGTGTAGGTGTGTGTGTGTGTCTAGAAGGATGGATGGGCAGGTGGGTTATCCCCTGTTGCATCTCTGGAGGTTTGATGAGTCATCACTCTAGTGCTCAGAACAGACGATATACAGAGGGATAGAAAGGCAAACTGGCTTAACCATACATATAGCTGCATAAACGCAAAATACACACACAAACCTACAATATTTAATAAGTGGTAATTATTTAAGTTGATATGCCACATAATTTTTTGCTCTGGGCAAAAACTAGAAATTAGGCTAATAAAGCCCTTGACCTGGTCTGAGCAGTGAAGAAACACATTGGTACACGGCCCCTGTTTCTCCGTCTTTAGCACTTAAGGCAAAGTGAGACAGCACTATGAGTAAGTACCATATGAAGAAAATCATAAAGAATTAGATGCAACGTTCGATTTCCCCTGCCATTGTTATATTGCAATTTATTTTGGGGGGGGGGGTAACAAACATTCTCACTGAATAAAAATGTTCAAAGGGCAGAACAAAACATGAAATTAAATCATTCATCATTTTTGAAGCGTTGCCAAACTCTTACTGCAGCCCTCTTTGAAAACTATTTCGCTTCCAGACACACACACCTCTTTGTATTCTTTGTCTCCAAATTGAAACAGTTATTCTTGGTGGTGTTGCTTTGAATACAACGGGCAAAAGCTGAACCTCTGTGTAATCCCTCCTTTTGTTACAGCACAAACACAGTTTGTAAGTTAATCATAGCTCCTTCCCTCCTGTCCCACGGCTGGCCCATTGCTATTCATTTTGGCTACAATATTTTCTATATACAATTTTTAGCTGCAGTAACATATCGAATATACACTGAACATATGATCTGATTTCATATTTAACGTGTTCTTCAGTGTGAACCATGTATGTGTGAAGACTGAACAAGCAAACACATAACGAACTCGTGGACACAAATAAACAAGTTGTGGAGTTAAAGACGTTTATAACTCATCCAAGAGGCTTCGTCAACATCATTATCACACCATGAAGTCTTTGAGAGTCCTAACATGAATGAAGGTTGTACAACCTGCATGAATGGATGAACCTACACACACGCAATGCAACATTAATCTACCTAGCAGGGCCTTGCTAATACCTTGAACAACAGTGCTGTTTAGATTGAATAAACACAATGAGAGATCTAAAGAACTGCTCAAAAGACACAAACTATATTCAGTAGTAATAAAAAAGTGAGGTTGCTGTTGACTGAAAACCTTGCATCTCCCAAATGGGAAATAGAAGAAATGTACTGTAACAAACAAACAAGAGTTTTTAATCCGATGAGGTGTTGAGGGAAAACTTTCACGCGATATCTCTAGGACCCCGATAGAAGTATTGGACTTCAAAGGCAGCGTTCCAAGCCCGTAGCAGGCTTTTCCACGAGGCAACCGTGTCAGCCATGGAAGGGGCTGCAGAAAAGAGGATTAACGGGGAATTAAAGGTCTGATTTCTGGACACATTCACCCAAGCGTCATTTCTGAACACAAATCTGCTTCTGAAAGTTTTAGATATCAAAACTTAACCCTTTTTTGCCCCTCATGTATCAGCATCCTGCTCACTCACTCGGTATTCTCTTACCTATCTTTTGCTTGAACAGTATCTGTTTTGGAAGTACAAGAAAGATAGATAGGGGGGGGGACTAAGAAATACCACATGATGTTGCACTAACATCCTATTCAGCTCTATCTTACTCCAGTTGTAACTAAAGCGGGACTTCCTCTTGGATCGGAGCGATGCAGAAATGAGCATCTCATGATCAAGGACTCAGTGGTTTTTACTGAGCTGTCAAGCTGCGTTGCAATCCAAGCGGAAAAGCCCTGAGAAATGGGTACGCTACCAGCCTGTGTTTACTCAAAACCGAGATGAGTCTTGCTGGCAACAATAACATCAGTTAATTATATGCAATTTAGATTTTTGTTTTTGCAAATCTGAAATGTATCCGAGTGTGTCGTGCACTGCCACAAGAGCAATTAAAGCGACACAGAGAAAAGCAGAAAGTGAATCCACCCTTCTTTTACTGACTGCAGGTCTATAAACTAAAACACAGTTAAAGGTATTTTAGGAAAATTTGAGTATATGAACTATCTGAATGAATGGAAAACAAACGATGGCCTATGGCATTGATACAAGGTCTAAACATCAAATCCATACAGCAGGTAACTATTATCTGTCAGAAGACAGGGCATTTTGGGGTGGATGAGGATATGGCGGCATACACAGTCAGTCTTTGTCTGTAGGTCTGAATGTGTACTTTGTGCATTATGTACTTGGCTCTGGAGACAAAGAAAACAAGCACCTTGCAGAGGAAAAACTCTCTCTGGTGTTGCACAACTTTGCAGATAACAATTTGTTTTTCTGCTTTATTGAGCGAGGACATTGATTTTCCAAACATTTACTGTGGTTTTAGTTGAGCCTGTTGAACAATCACTACTAAGCTTTCAAAATTGTTATGCATTGTTTGGACAGAGGAGGTGTACTTCTATTATTGTCAGTTAACCGTGGTCCATTCATCTGGCAAAAAAGACAGATGTTTACAATTGTACTTTTCCTTTTGTCAGTCAAAGACTCTGAAAAATGAAGGAAAGCACCGACAACAAAATGGTTCCACTTTAAGCAGTCCGTTCTGAATGTGCAGAGCGGCTGGAGTTACAGTCCCGGACTCAATTATTCTCTCAGTCCAGGCCTGGTGAATGGTCTCAAAGATACTGCCTAGTGATTGGATTTCTGGGTCACAACACCGCCATGCGAGTTTGAGTATAGAATAAAATGAATTGCCCTACTTTGCTACTAAGTCTGGGTGGCATACCTTTGATATGCTGTGTGCTTCGAAGGGAGACAGTCAGACCGGAATGCAACAAATTGAATGATAAAAACATAATAATAGAAAACGGAAATAAGGCAGGAATAAAAAAAATAATTTAAAAAAATCAACCCTGCACAAGACAGTCGGGTATCAACTAAGTTTGTTTTATATATTTATTTCAGGTCAGGTTTAGGGTTAAAATAATCTGTTGAGAATCAGAAAATTGGCCCGAGACATTTTCTACTTTTGTCACTGAATTGTTGAGCATCAACACAGAACTATGCAAATTAGGTCTTACCAATTATTTACCCTTTAACAAAAAGGTTAAGTGCCTTTCTGTGTCGCTATTCATGCAGGATTTATTTATTCATTTCCAGCTGGTAATCAACATGTTAGTGAGGAGAAAAATAGAGCTATGTATTTTTATATATATATATATATATCAGAATCAGAATCAGAACTATTTATTGCCAAGGAAGTTTGCACCTACAAGGAATTTGTCGTGGCAGTTGGTGCGTAACATTTAACAATAAACAATAACATTAAACTATCAGCAATCAACACAGTGCGAGAAATAGAAACATATATATACACACACAATATCTGTATCATTTTCATATGTCATAGTAATTGACTTTTCTCATTGGCTCCTGGTGAACTTTACCAGATGAAATTTAATACAGACAGCTATCAGGTGTAAGACTATGATGGTATGCATACTGTATATAATGCATAACACACCTGAAATACTCTCCATATTTGAACAGTTTCTCTTCCTTTATGCACCTATCCTTTATTTCCCTTTCCCTTTAAACTTTCCTTCTCTCTATTCTTATGAGAGCCAATTAACTGAAGGTCACCTGTGCGATCAATCCCTGTGAAATTACCTGGCAAGTTAGTTGGCAGTGTAAAAGACCTTATGGCCTAAATGTAGCATTAGTGTTGATGAAATGAAGTAATACAATAAGAAAGACTATGCCATTACACAGAAGTCTCTTCACTGCTCTCAAAAGGCTTGCTTAATTTTCTCAGATCTGTCACTAACCCTAACATTACACATTACAGACTTGCCTCAAACTCTGCAGGAGATATCCTTTGTGTTTGTCCTGCCTGTGCTAAAAAATGCACTTCCTACATTAGGAACAACCTCCTACATGGGACCAAAAGCAACTCAATCAATCTCACACCTAATCCCAGCCTAATTCTCTCCTCCTCTAGCAGACAGCCAGTCGCCACAGGGCGGGCAGAGACGGATGTAGCTGCTCCATAGTCATTACTAAATGCAGGCTAACTGAGATAAACCTGCCAGGGAGCCTACTGATGTTCAAGAAAATTGACCCTTCTTTAAGATTTCCAATTTCCAGTTGCCTCTTATGTTCTCCTTGTTATTATAAGATGAGAAGGGAATTTTACAGAAGCTTCTGTTTGCAGATGCCCACTGTCCACCCTCCCACACAGAATCAATATCTGGCTTCCTTTTACATACACACACACAAACAAGTGTGAGCACAGTGAAAGAACATCTTAAATGACATTTACAAATGCATGCAGATACTATATTGCAAACCTTTAAAACTAAGGGTCTACACCCATGCTAGCAGCTCTATGAGGCTGTACTTGGGCACAGCGGTGCTTTGCGCTAAATGCTAATGTTAGCATACCTACACGCTCACTATGACACTGCAAACAAGCTGATTGTCATGCAGATGTAATATTTACAATGTTACCAGCTGACATAGAGTGCCAGTTCTGGTGAGAGACTGGTGGGAAAGTCATTGGTTTTGCAGATATTTAGTCTTAAACCAAAGCATTAGACAAATTAAAATGTTGAGCTGATGATGGTGCTATATGGGAAGTGAAAGGATGGCCTTTGTTGTTACTATTCATCCTGAGGGGGACAAAATGTCTTGGCAACCCATCTAATAGTTGTTAAGACATTTCACTAAAAGCAACAAATATAAACCTCACAGTAGAGGAAAAGTCAGGGGATCACCAAAGTCAGCATTAATGACTAAATTCCATGCCAATCCATCCCATAGTTGTCGAGTCATTTTAGAAGGTGTATCCCGGATAGAAAGGCACGTTGTATCTGATTTAATACAAAGCATTGCATGACAATTCCACTGAACACTGTGTCTGGTCATGGTCCAATGTAATCTTTTGATTCACCGCAGGAACTAAACCCACAACTGTGGATTCAGTCGATGTCATTTAAATGCAGCCACAAGACAACAGCCAACAGTTGTTTGAAAGTTTAATTTGATATCTGGACACTCAGGTTCAGAAGAGTGCCCACAAATGTACAAGAGGCTACATGGTCCTTGACTGCAAAGCAAGAAGACTGGCCATCAAGAAGTTTATTTTTCAGTGGGAGGGATGAACTTGTGTGGCCTTGACATACACTGGGTGTATTTTGTCCTTTTCAAATAAAGAAGCAGAGGCATTAGCCTACCCTACAGGGCAGTCAGAGAGCAATGCTGAAATCTGCAACAGGACTATTCTTGATGACAAAACCAAGGTACAGAACCAAGGGAAAAAAGAACGCATAGAGGGTCTTTTGGTTAACAATAGGCTGTTATAGGATATTCATATAATTGTGTTCTCTCTTATAGTCTGAAGGCCCAAAAGGTAAACGCAAATAAGGATCTTTTGCAGTCGTAATACATAGTCGGCTTTCTACAGCACAAAAATAAGGTTATTTCTGTTACTTTTACTATGGAGCAAGCTCCCTCACAACAGAAAATCAAATTATATGTTGAAAATATACAATGACAAATGGAACCAGAAGAAGTGAAGCCTTAGAGGTCGTTTACATAATGTGCTTTTTATGCAAGTGATGCATTGACGGAGACTGGAATGAATAAGTGTCGCTGACACACTTCATTACAACGAGCTATACGTTGCCCCCGGGGTCAAGGAGGGCAGCTGCTTGAGATGACTGGAGAGCCTGGTGTTGCTCTCGCAATCCAAAAGCAAAAGGATTAAAGAAATATGATAGACTACAATAATAGTTGTCTGTAAAGTGTAATATAGATAATGAGGTTTTCGTACGTAGTGCTACAGTGCGATGCCTGAGGCTATGTGAAAGAAGGTGCTTTATCTTTACCAGCATCTGCTTTTGTAGACTAGAATGCACCCTCAGCAAATTGATGACACAACATCCCAGCAAAACGCAGCCTTATCACACCAAATCCAGAAATCAATCAGTCCTCTGCTACTTTACGTGTTTGATGGCCTTGATATAGCAATCATGCGCCATTTGAATCTATAAATTAAATGTCCTTTTTCAACATGTTCATTCAGACAGTCTTTCATTTTGGTATGGGTTTGAAATATCTGATTTAAAAAATAATTGAATGAGATGATCTTTCTGATCTCTGAAAGAATCAAATGCTCCCATCTTTCTATGCAGTGATATCATACTACAGAGACTGAGCGCTCTGATCATAGATCAGCAGTGTCTTGTCATAGTCAATCAGTAAATCGGATTATGACTGAGGGAAAAAAAACACAGGCCTTGGCAGTGCGGACAAGATTCTCATCCAATAAATCAATGTACTGTAACTGCTATTTGATGGTTAAATATAAAGTCTCACCGTCAGACTTTTAGTGCATCAGGCAATGAATCATTTGTTTTATTTATGCATGTTGTATTGTCTGATAAAAGCATCACAGTACTTAATAAACCGGCTCAATCTATCTTGCAGCCATCTTTTTGTTATTTAAAATCAAACAACTGCAGAATAATGATATATTGCAGGTAATATATCTCATATATATATATATATATATATATATATATATATATATATATATAGTTTTCTGATCGAATCACAAATGATTTACATGCCAGAAAATGTTTTCAAACTTGAGACAGTTGACATGGATTTTGATAATACGACAGTAGCGCTGCCTGGTGCTACAAAGCAGCTTACTTTATCATCATTTGTTGATTGGCTTAAGGCAATTGCACTGACTCATATACAGTATGGCGTGCAAGCTGCTCAGTTCTTCTGGTCTTTTAATTTTCCCATGAAACTTGAGCTGAATTAATGAGTTGATAAGTTAACAAAAAAGACATTTTTGAGGTATAAATGACAGAAATTCACTATTTCCCCGCTCTGAAACTGTTGTCTTAGTCTAATATGATTGTGAAACTAATATCTTTAGGTTTTGGACTATTGGTTAGGAAGTCTTGAGGACCAAACAATTAATCTAGAAAATGATGAAAATGATCATCCGTTATAGCCGTTAATGAAACTAAATAATTATCTGTGTAAAATCTGCAAGTAAGACATAACATAATTACAATTTAGGCATTTCTGACAAACCTAAACCAAATGCTCTGCACTACCACCACTGGAGATTGCCCGAGAATGTGACAAATATCACAAAAGGAACTTGAAGGCGGTGTCACAATGTTTTCATGCTAAACACATGCAGAGAGCTGGAAAGAGAACACAGGAGGGCATTGACAAGATCACACTGAGAACCTGACCTGAGGTCCTGTGCTGTGATTTAAGTTACATAATCTCATTTCCGCTCTTTGATTATCACTGATCCGACAGCATGAGTTGGAAGTGATGTGATGATCAAAACCTATCTTTGCTTATGAAGGTTTAACAGTGATGGAAGAGGTGATGGGAGGAGTACAGTAGAAACAAAGAACAGTTTGCAATGCAATATATCCTGTATTTATAAATGAATGAAATACGTTGCCCTGTATAATTCATTTGTATTTCCCTTTTCTAAATATCTATTGGAAAAACTGTAACTCACCGTATATTCAGTACATTTCAATTTTGAAATCCACCAATGGATAGGAAAAGAAAAAAAACGATCGGACTACCTGACAATCCATTCTGGATATTTTGTTCACCTTATAAGTAAATGCCTTTGTTTTTGACTTCATGCTGAAACATTTTCAAATCAACTTTTATCAAGCAGCATGTCAGCCCTGGCTGAATAAATTAAGTGTTATATACCAAATGTTCTTTTTTTCACGCACAATTCAACTCAAGTTTAAGATAGTAAACACTAATTAATATGCTACCTTTGATAAATGTAAAGTACTCATTACCACGCACAAATACATAATCAGAATAAAACTGAATGACCCGCTGAAGCAGCTTCTCCCTACTCGTATGTATGAAGTTTAAATTTAACATCATCACTATCTCTTTAAATATGATGTGCCTACACTAATTTACAGACGGCACATTTCTCTCTAGGCACTGTAGTACTGCTTCCAGACAGGCACCATGGGTATTTTGACTGTTCTGTGATGAGGATCCTAATTAGCCGCTACATTCCTTAATTTAATGAGTGCAGAGTTAAACAGTGTAACACAAGCACAAATGTCAGCGGTGCAGACTTTGTAGCACCTAATTTAGCAGGCCTAAAAAAAAGGCTATTCTGTTAGAACTAGTATTCCCATCCAGTATCTCTCACCAACAGTGCCTTGTTACACCGAGCCCTCGTGTGTTAGACATGGGTTCCCTCTCACAGGACTTGCAATTTAAGGCTATGGTGCACTGTGCTGGCTTGAGATGTCATACATAAAGAGTTTCTGATAGGATTTGATTCAGTGAATGGAACTGCATCGCATCAGGGGGAAACTGATTGAAAATCCTTAAAATGCAGATGGATGGATAGAAAGCAAGACAGACCGTCAGACAGCTAGCTAGTCAGACAGAGAGCTTGCTAGTGAGACAAATAGCTATACATTGTTATGATCAATGACGTCTTCTCAAAGCAGATAGATGTAGGTCCCTGTTTGCGGATGATGTGGCCTTGTGGAAGAGATGAAGGAATATGGAGCATGCAATCAAGAAAGTACAATGAGCAATTGATGAGACAGTGGAGTGCGGTCATGACTGGGGGTGTAGGTTCTCAGTATAAAAACAACTTTTTCACCAGGAAGAGACTTAATGTATGTGGCCTTGATAAGATCTGTGTTAGATTACAGCAGTATAGCGTATGGATCAGCAGCCACGGCTCTTATAAGGAAATTGGATGTTATTCCGGCACAGGCATTGAGAGTGTGCAGTGGGGCTTCTAAAACAACGCCAGCACCTGCCCTACAGGTAGAAATAGGAAAAATGCAGTCGGAGTTAACTGATGGCAAACTATTAGGCTAATGTTTAGGGACACAATGATTCCAACCCACAGAAGAAGTGTTGCTGGAGGGTTGGGAGAAGTATCAGAGATAACTGGTCGGATAGGGAATGACATTGCAAAATAATTCGGAGTGTTTGATCTGCGGATATGCCATTCAGTGGTTTATCCGCGGTGGCTCCATGGATGCTTGTGTGGCTTGATACAGACTGGTATTTGCTAGAGGTAAAAGCAAATAATCAGCCACAAGAATAGCAGATCTGGGAGGCCGGGTAAAATGTACAGTGAGGGGGAATGAGAAGGTGGATGAGTTGGCAAAGAAACCTTTAAAGAAATAGAAATTAGTATCAGTAAAGCAAAGGTCATGTGTTTAATCTGGGGAGGAAATAAACAACCAAATGAGACAAGAAAGGTGGAAAAGAAGAGAAGGGAGTTATAAAATTCAAAGAGTGCCGAAGTTACTAGCAGTGTTGTGCAAGCGACTTGGAAAGTGTAGTGCACTAAGCTACCAGTTACTCTACATTAAATGAAGCTTCACTACACAGAAGCTTCCCTCCAGAGAATTGCAGAAAGCTAAGCTACAGCTACATGGCAAAAGTAGTCTAAATGCTACAAAGCATTTTTTTTTCTTTGAAGTCAAGTTAGGGCCATTTATAAAAACTATGAATAACGTAGTATAAAAATATATAGCCCAATATAAACGATATAATTAGGGAAAGATGTCAGGAAGAGGAGTCAATGGAGCATGAGATGTAGGGGGCATGAATCACAGAGAGAGATGGTGAGGAATAATGTGATGGAATTAGAGGTGCAGGAATTCACATTAGTAGGATTACTAGGCATGGGGGAGAGAGCACAGGTCAGGGTACTGTTACCTTTCTTAAGGGACACTTGGTTTTTGTAGGATATCGGATAAGAAGGGATATGGTGCTAGAGTGGCTGATATGGATAGGGAGGTAAGGGTGGGTGTGTGTGTATGTGGGTATGTGTGTTTGGGAAGCAGTGTCAATGTCAGAAACAAATCCAAGGAGAGATCTCTGTAAATGCGAAACACCATGTCACCATGTCACCATGTTCGTACGGACCAACCTGTGGTGGAAAATTGTATTTGGTCAGTGGGTGGCTGTATTCCCTTGAGGGCTTGCTTTACTACACACTTTATCAACTATAGCTTTCGCTGAATGGAAAAAATAAAACGATTTACGCTCTTCTCTAGATTGCACTCTTCCAAGTAGTAAAAAAAAAAAAATTAGCCAGCAGTGGCAAAGTATCATCTGAGAAATGCCAATGCAGCAATATATTCTCTTCATCTTTCTGCCCTTGTAGTGACTTGGCAATCACAGTGCTTTGCCTTTTGCCAAATGTGGGTCACAAAAGGTCTGGTCCGCGGGGGCGTCGTGGGGAGAATAATGAAACAGAAATGGATAACATCTGAAGATACATTACGTACTATTGGGACACCGTTCTCCGGTGCCACAAATGAGCCAATTAGCCACACACTGGTCTCTTCATGAAGACGCGACTAATGGTGAATGGTTTCCTGACAATTTCTAGTAAACTTTGATATATTTTTTAGCAGCGTGCGTGTACAATATGTGTTTATGTGTGTGTGTCTGCGTGGGAGTTATGATGTTCTTTCATCTTAGTTCCGACTCTGTGTATTCTTTCCAGCGAATAAATTCGTGTTAATAAGGCTTTTCTTCAGCCCGCCACTGTAGATGGTCTTGGAGCATTAACAGTTAAGTAAAAGAGCTGAAATCATCTCACTTACAGATGTCCTGTTTATGAGATGCATTTGACCGTCAACTGCTCTCATTCGTCTCAACTCACCGTAGTCGCTCTCGTAAAAGATGATGAACTTCTGCCAGTGTAGCTCTGAGACGAGTGTGAGCAGAACATCGTTGATTCGAACAGGTGGACGGGCAGCCAAGGTGTAGCTCTCTCCTTCTGGACTCGGGTTGAGCTGGCAGGCAGTGCGGGGTGCACCGTCTCCATTTTTCTGGATGAAGAGGTGGGGAATGTGCATTGCGTCTGTCAGAGACTGCAGGGCACTCGCAGCTGCGCAGCCAGTGGACGTGACCAGAGCGAGGATCCCCTGGTTCATCAGCTCGCATGCTGGACAGAGGAAAAATAAATAGAGAGAAGGTGGATGAAGGAGTAAAGGAAGAGGGGTGGAGACAAGGATTTGAAGAAAGGAAATGAGGATGGAGGACACAGAAGTATTTAAAAGAGATAGAGGACGATGAAAGAAAAAGCAGAGATATGGAGGAAAACAGGGTCGGGGGGAAAAAAGCAGAGGAGAAGGAATAAGATTAAACATGCTGAGATGTGTATTTCAAGTTAATCCAAACTGTAATCAATTCTAACAAGATTTTAATTCTTTCAGGTTTAAAGAGCGCTGTACATTATTCAAGAAAGTGTGCTCAACTGGTTTTAAAATTCAAGATGGTTCTTTGTGTATCCTGCTTAGGATTACGTCTGAGCCTCCGCAGTTCAGAACAGATCACAAGACAGGAGGGGGTTGGTACTGACATCGTATTATAATGTGTAGATGAGAGATTCAGAGGGGGGCATCCTCTAATGATTAGAGTCTAATCCTTGTCCCCAGACAAGAATGAGACAGCTGATCAAAGCAAAAAGGCTCGCTGAAGTCAACAGTCACTTGCTAACAGCAGATGAATCAGACTCAGAAGTACAGGAGTCAGTGCGGTTCAGTCACACATAAACATCTGGAGTATTTTAGCTCGATACAGGAAGTAAGATGCAAACTGATGTCTCCAATCAGTCCGAGCTAAATATTGTCCCACACATCCTTCACTCCATGTCTCTCTTTCATGTACAAATGATCATCATCTGTAAACCAACACGGAGTCAGACTGCAGACATACTGTAATTGTAATGTTTGCGTTGGGACTTAACATCCCTACATTTGTACATGTCATTTGGGCAAAATCTGCTTTAGATCCTCTTAGAGCGGGTCATCATGAATGCTGGAACAAAGTGCCAAATATATTTTAAAGATGAAAATGCCATCTTCGACATTATTAATGTGTCCGAAATTGAAGAGAAAAGCTGTTCTGTCTAAGTGGTGGTAAATATTTAATGAGAGTGGGTAGACTTGAGCATGCAGTTAGGCACTCGTGTTTTGCTCTTCAAATTATCTGACAGTTGATTAATGACCTAAAAATATGATTCATTCGACCAAATTCTAAATTTTTACTACAGTTGGTTTTAAAATGTGTTTGAAACATTCATTTGCAGAAAACAGATCATCCTACTTTCACACCCTCCGGTTTAAAACTAACTGATCCAATCAGACAGTTTTCACAAAAAACAAAATAGAATTTAAAGCAATACCACTTCATTAGTCGCAACCACTGCTTATATTGTTTTCACGTTTCATAATCGTTGACCCTATACACTCTTGACCTGCCCATTTGTGTGGATTTGCGTCCTCTCTTAGATTAAAAGATGCAAAACACAAAAATAGGCAATTAAACAGAAAAGAGAATGTAATGTGAATCCAAATGCAAAAACGGTTTTAATGAAGATTATTCAATTTGCATTTCATTTTAGGCTCTATCTCTGTTATGAGCTGCATAATCATCTACTACAAGGATTGTCTAATTTCGCATGTGACACGGGACAGGCTACTGCAAATGCTCCCTTTAAAATTCAAATCAGCACTTTTCACACAGCGGGGCTCTTATAATTTCAGCATAAACAGCTGAGCATATTGTACAAAACAGCAATTAAATGTTCTCTCGCTGCATTTCACAATACCACCTAATTATAAAATCTACTTCAATTTCTGCAAAATGTAGCAAAAAGTAACCAAGAAAGTAAGACATGACATAAACCATATGATATTGAGCATTTTAAGAAGCAGAACAAGGACTGCACGTCACGAACATCACAAACACATACAGGTAAGACACCATTACGTTAAATCCACCATGACACCGGAGGAAGGTGAAGAAGAAGGAGTTTTGGAGAAAAGGCATTAGGGATAAGGCGAGAGGCCTGAGAAGGAAGGGTTAGGAGGGGGAGAGAGGGAAGGATGATAAGAGGGGGTGCTCTGTAAATTAAGCCATACTGGGAAAGGGTTGTGTATGTGTGTGTGTGTGCGTGTGTGTGTGCATGGTTGGCAGAGGGGCAGGACTATTAATGTGACAAATGACGATTTCATCTACTGACTGCAAGCACAGGAGTACATTAAGGCTCTGTAAATCATGAGTACAGGAGCAACTACATAACATGCTGAGGAGGAGCAGGAAAGCGGGAATGTCAGAGAGCAGAGGTAGAGGAAGATGCACTGTAGTTAAAGTAGAACAAGAAGAGAGCGCAAGAGAAATAGAAGGATTATTTGGAGCTTTTTGCATGAATGCTCAGGAGACTGCAAGAAAGACTTCTACAGAGTAGGAAGTGTGTTACTGTGTCTATGTGTGTGTGGTGTAGGTGTGTGTGTGTGTGTGTGTGTTAGACAGACATAACCTTGCATGTACACCAGGGCATTTGGCAAATCGTCCTTTGTGCAACATGAAATGCTAATACTAGAAAGTCATGTGATTGACAGTAATACAAATCTAGAGCATGCTTTAACACTGATCCGGTGTCTAAATGTGTCAGCTGGCAACAATAGACTGTATTCTGTATTCCGCACTGAAAACAGAGACAGTCCTGTTCCTGAGACTTACTTGTGTTATTCCTGCCGGGTGCATACAGTATCTTTAAACATAAACATATTAGAGCTGCAACAATTCATTAATTCAGGAATTAGTCAATGACAAGATAATAAATCAGCAACTATTTGGGGAATGGATTAATTGTAAAATGGCAATTCTGTGGTTCAAGCTTCTCAAATGTGAAGACTTGCCACTTTTCTGTGAACGTGTTTCATATTATTTTCAATTGGAACTCTTTTGGACTGTTGGTTAGACAAAACAGGACATTTGAAGATGTCTCACAACTTGTAATGGAAATGGGTTTTTTTGGACGTCTCATAGATTAAACAAATTGATTACTCAAAGAAAATATCCAACAGATTAGTTGATAATGAATATAATTATAAATTGCAGATCAAAGTAATTGTAATAGTTCTGCTTCATTACTATAATCAAAAGAGACTGTGGTCAGAATGATTGGCACCCTTTATGCTGTGCCTGCAGAACTTTTTTTATTTGTATCTATTATTTATTTCACTTGTTCCACCATCTGCTAATGCAAGAAACTTCAACAACTTTATCTTTATTTGTGCTAATAGAAAAGTGACTCATAAAGCTATATATTTTTTTATTTTTATCGCCCCTACCCCCCTATCCCTCAGCCACTTTTAGCAGACTATAGCTAAAGTCTGTCTGCGGCCATTTTGGCTTCATAATGGACACCCCAGGCCCATTATGGCGCAGAGAGCCCACTGATGTAGGAGCGCTCCACAGTCATTGGCGAGGATGATAATGGTGGAATAATGACTCTTAAATGTTCCCCCTGAAGTGGACAGGGGCTATCACTCATTTCCTGCTAGCTAGAAGACATCTGATGTCAGCAGTCTCATATACTGTATACGTACACCTTAAAGCAAAACAAAAATCTTGGTCCTGGACACCACTGTTGGCATCCAAAAGCAAATTTTTAAGTGAAGTTGACTTTTGTCACGCTAGTCGCTCGATAGAGATTTGAGTCGTTAGTCAGTACGTTAACGTAAACAAAGCTCTTTTCCTATAGTTTTGTTGCCTGAACCTTACTTCCTGTGAAAATGTAAGTTTATGTTGAAAAGTCACTATACCCGTAATAAACACATATTGACATGCGGCCATTGACACGTACAAAACTAACTCTAGAGGGGTATGTAGAGAGTCATCGTTTCAAGCTTAGGACCACCGACCAAAATGCAGTATTTGACGCATTGGTGTGAGAATGTGTTGACTGGGAATATGGATAGAAATGGATGGGTGGAAGAATTTTTAAACAGTCAATAAGTCTGCTGTAATTAAAGGAGTTGCAATAGGGAGACGCAAACAACAGCTGCTTTCTTTTGGAAAAAAAGAGATTTACTAATCTATCAAACCCATTGTGGAGAAGCAGTCATTTTCGTCTCAGTGATGGTGTGGCTGATTGATGGATGATGAATTCAGTAGAGGTGGATGAATTTTTAAATACATCTAATCATCACTGCAAACCCCGATACAATTTAAATTACAATGAGATTTTCACTCAGCTGTCAGCAAATTTAGAGACCAAATCAGGGAAGAGGCCAGGGCATTGTAAGCGATTTTTTCATGTTCCTACACTCATAATTGAAACCATTAAAAAGGACATCTGCCATGCAGATTCGGGCCGATCAACAAAAGCACACAGTATTTTTCTGCAGAAGTCCTCACCTCATCAGACCAGTTCGGTTGTGCACGGAGGATCCCGGGAGAGGGAAAGTTAGCATCGAGACACCAGGCTGAATGAAGATATTACTACTGTGTGCCACTCAATCTGTTTGCCCGTAAAAACATGATGGCATCAGTGTCTTGCACTCATTTTAGCGATGTAATATGAAGAGTATAACAAACCACCACACCGCTGATGTAGTGAATACTGCATAAACTGGGGCTGTCACAGTGATTTCACAGTCTAGATAAGACAGTCTCATTTAGTTTGCTCTGACTCAGCGCACAATCGTAGGATTTGAAGGAGTCACCACTAAAATAAATGGCAGTTACAATGGTCTAACTGTGATCTGATTGTGACAGATTCTACTACATTATTCAGATTTAAATGTCTGTCATTCAGAGGCCGTTGGAAAAGGCTTAAAATGTATTGTACTGCTCCTTCATATTTTAAGGATGAGCAGCTACGTATTCCATCCAAATGTGAAATTATTAGATAATGTAAATAATGTAAATGTAAATTAGAATGTGATACAAAAGAAATGGGAATATTGACTGCACTATTTACATTTTTATGAATTGTTTCAAAGTCAGAGCAATACAAAAAGTTGTAATTTAGATCTTCCATACATTTACATCTGTGTACTTTAGTGTATAAACCCTGGATCATACTCCTCATCTTTTTTTCAAGATAAAGTGCCAAATTGGTCATTGATGGTTTTTAAGCATTCAGCAGGGACAACTGGCACAAATTACAGTTCTTTTTTATGTTTTAGCTGTTTCATCACCCTCAGCTAAGAGCAGACCGGATCTTGTGTCATTTCTTCATTATGAATGGGCCCTTCCACTCTGCTTTTGGCAGCTTCCCACAACATTATATCTCTTCGCCACACAGAAGGGAGAAGTGGGAGAGATCAGTATGGCAGCCGGACCACGGCTTAGTTCAACATTAAGTGTACAGCAACATTGCACCGTCAGTAAGAGTGAATCGTCTCTCTATCGCTATCTCTCATTCACTCACACATTCTCGGCCATTTTCTGCCATGCCTGCACTCCTGCTGTCAGACTAAGATAAGGGTACATATCCCTATCAATACTATTGATGCTAAGACTGCCCATGTCACCTGAACTGTGAAGGAGTGTCTCTCTGCTATGAATTATACTGTCCAGACAGGTATAATTGCAGAAATAGACTTAGTACAGTAGATACTGTTTATATACAGGGAGTGGACACAACCACATGACCTGTGGTTGTGTCCACAGAGTACAGCACAACAACATTGCAATAAATATTACATTTGTGAAGCTTCGATGTTCAATTTCTGTTTTGTCCACAGGGGTGGACAGTAACACCTCGCAATAGAATGGGATTTAATATAACACCACCAAAACGTATACAGCCTCTGAAATCAGTTGGATTGGTACCTCTCTGACAAAGTCTGAACAAATATTTAACCCACAGTAAAGCCATATAAAATTACCGGCTGGGCCGTGACAGATCCCCGCTGGGTCCCTGCTTGGTCCTTGGTGGTATGTGATCCCCCTCAATGACGTAATGCCTCTAAGCACCGTGTGTGGAAATCAATTGCAATGCTTTATCTATCCGCCGGTAGGGGCAGTGATTATGGAAGCTGAAATCAGGCGGCTGCAGTGTGACCGTTTTACTTCAAGTTTGCCCATTGCGACTTGACATTTATATTGACCCAGTTCACCTAAAATCAGTTATTTATTATCATGTGCTTCCGTGCTGAATTTTGGAAAAGTGTATCCAAAATGATTCACAAGACATCAACACTATTTTCATTTAACAGAATGGTGTTGCCATAAAGAAAACTGAAATTATACCCAATTTCATTGAAAGCCCAAATGTCCCATTTGTCCGCCAACACATAAATCTGTGACTTTGTTTGCAGAAGTATATCCTTGCTGCTGTAACATTCAAATTTCCCCCTGGGGATGAATAAAGTATCTAGCTATCTATCTATCTATATCTAAACACAGCATGCATTTGTGGATCTGTGTGGAGCTGGAGACCGTGAAAATAGTCTCAAAACTCCACACACAAATGTGTGCGTGTCATGTGAACCATGCGCACACATTTAACAATCTGTAAATAGATACAAAAGGATGTCACAATATTTTCAGACAGTTGTATACACAGATGAACAGATCTGTGAAGTTCAAAATCTGTTCGTATTGTGATTGTGATCTGTGCATTTGTAAAATTGTTTTACACTTTGATTGTAACAAGCATTTGAGAGTACCCAATATTAAGCACTAATCATTGAACACATTTGTAAATCTTATTTGTCATTTGTGGATCGTGTAATACATATTTGTGGCCATTTTGAGACCAATTTCTCTCCATAGATTTGCCCCTGTTGGCTGGCTGTAGTACATGTCATAACATCCACATCCTCCATGTTTATGGATGACCATGGGCCACACTAAAAAAAAAATCAAAGTACACGTCAAATACATTTTTCCTAAAGATGGTATCTGTCATGTAATGTAGTTGTTGTCACGCTAATGCATGTTAAATAATTTAATTCAAAGGAATTTATTATGGATGCTGACCATGTGCTTGCAACGTCCCTAGTTTGAGTTCAACTGGGGACTCGTTGCATGGCATCTAGCTCCCGTTATGTCCTGTCAACTATCAACTGTCGTCCGTCTAATAAAGGAAAGACATTCCGTGGAAATACTTTGGTGAAAAAAAAGAGAGAGAAATAGGTAGTATGTAGTTCCTATTGTCCACATCCCTATTATCCAATATCAAATCAACTTTTCTCATGGAGCAACAACTCAGAAAGTCAATGGCACTTGACTATCATATCTTATGACTGCTGTAGAGCCACTTATTGTTGACTTAAGCACTTTGTGAATTTCTAATTGCTGAGATGGCTCCACTAACTTGTGAATAACTCGCTGTGGCAATGTTGCGGTACAAATGTGAGACAAAGCTTGTGTCTCTGTTCCTATTTTAAAACACGGTACACTGAAGCCTGTTATTCTCATGAAGCACATTATCTTAACTGCATGTGACTCAACATGAGTCTTCAACTTCACAACCATTTTTCAAAACTTTTCACAGATATTCTATCACAATGCAAATTCTTAATGAAAACATATTAAAAAAATCATTACAGAGATTTATAGCTGTTATCTGAACTGCACAACGCACTGAAAAGCTTTAGTAGCTCACAATGGAGCTGGCTGCTGCTTTGCTCGGTGTGAAATCAAATGAACAAACGTATGCAACAGTCGTATACAGTAAAAGCTTGCAAAAGATAGTGTGTTGTGGTTTTCCATTTAACTTTCAGTCTAAGGCTTTGTGTTGGCATCTGCTGCTTTGTGTTCTTTGCTCTATAAGTGGCAATCGAATCAAAATATATTTAGTATATCAAACAAAATGGATTGACAACGAGACTTAGTTTGTCCGTAGTGCTTTCATGTCTCTTCGCCTGGGTCCCTATGTTAAATATACTTTTGAGTTATTATTATTTCTGACAAAAGAAGATAGTTGCTGTGCCCTGCAAAAATGTATGCTAAGGGATATTTTCCCACTGCTGGTACCCGAGGGATGAAACAGAAAAAGGCCTTGAGTCTAAATCTCTGCAGCCTGGGAGAATAGAAAGCAACAGAATCCACTCCGTATACAATCAGTAAAAAAAGAAAAACAGAGCAGAACTGGGGAGACACACGCAATTTTTAGTTTTCAGAGTCCTGAGTCACTGACTGCTATTTCGACACAGAAACTAATGCGACCAGACAATGATATAAACAACACCACCAAAATGTGATACAGCTAGCTACCATGCCATGTGGCATCAGTTTCAACTATTGAACAATTAGTAGTGACTTAGTGTCTTTCAAAAAGCCAAAATGGGTTGGGCGTCTCAGCCTGTAACATAAAAGATATGATTTAAACTGACCCTTTGCTAAGTCCCACTGTTGACGCAGACTGACCAATCATAGCCTCAGCCAGCTCCGACCAGGATTCAAACACTAACCGGCTCTGCTCAATAGACTCATGCTATTGAGCCTGGTTTTGTGAATGTAGCTAGTCATGGTTAAACGTTATGTAATAGTGATACTCGTTACCCAAAGAGGTTGGAAGGAGCTATCCGTTTCTAAAACGTTGTATTTTAATGTAAAGAAAAAAAAGTACGTTACGAATCTTTACCTAGCATTAAACCTTCTCTGCTACGCTAGCTACTGAAATTATCTCTGAAATTGCTTTTTTATTTTTCCAAAAGTATAATATTTATTCAGTGAATGCAGTAGGGGATTGCAGTTAGTGACAGTGTGGGCTCCATGGTAGCTCTGAGAGCTTGGCAGAATAGCAGCAGGGAGTCAATTGTAACATCATAATGATGTCTCATTAAATCAAGAAGACAATAGTATCTATTTCAAGCCTTTTAAATGTGTGTTTCCTTGCTATCTTTCCACTCCTTCCTTCCTTTTGCAGTGCTTTCGACTCTGTCAGTTGCTCTCTCATCAACTTAGCACAACCACTGTTCCTTCCAGGGCTAATGTGGTCAGTCTAATGAGCATAACACAGTCCTTTGCATACACAATGATGTATGTATGTGTGTTTGTTGTTGTTTTTCCGCTAGTATGAGGCTGATTAGCACTCTGACAATTAACATGCAGCAATGCCTGTTGGTACAAGGACCTCTATTGGCAGCATGTGCTGAATGTTGAAGCAGGTGAATAGAGAGCCTAGTTTTTATATGGCAAACATGTGTTTGGGTTTTCTGATGATTGATTTGGATGGTGTTATGGAGAGAGATTGTCTAGCATTGTGGGACGGTAATCATGACTCATTCACCGTTGGGACAGGGACAGGCTCAGCCTTTGCTTTTCTGCTGGAATCAGAAACATTAGGAAACATCTCACGCTCTCATTTGGTAATGTGTCATTTGCACTGATATCATCTCATTTCTTTGCCTCTCTTTGTCTGTAGTTTTCTCGTCTCCCTTCATTCTCCCTGTGTACATATCTCACTCTACATATCTTTTCTCTCATCTGATCCCTCTGTATTTGCCTCTCACTTGTCCTCTTCCTCTCACTCAGCATGTTGCTTATCACAATCTGCCCTTGTCTGTCTTGGCCCATCTGCATCTCGAGCAACACCTCAAACATGCGCGATAAATTATGAATCAACATAAGTTCATTCAGGGATGCGTTCCCTCTTTGTGCTACAGTAGAATAGAAGACAACACAAGGATGGAGGATTAAATAACACCGGTTTTAATTATCTTTTATAAGGTCGTGTTCCTTCCACAAGCATTTTTTATCTAATTCAACAACAGTGGTCAAATAATGGGACCAAGTCAACAAATAAATAAGCAAAGCCAATGGTTTCATGACAAGTTAACAAAGAGCAAACAGTTGTGTCTGTTCTATAAAAAATCCGATGAAATGTAGTCAGTCTGAAATCCTGTCCTCACAGGGCACATTTGGTTGACATGCTAACAGTGTCTTTAAGTGATTTATAGTTCTCCCCAAACATCTCACAGATACAAGTTTTAAAATTCTTGAAAAAGGCAACCCTGAGTTGATTTTATAAGTCGACTTAATCGGTCTGCGGCAGCAAATGTTTCGGTTGCAATAGTGCATCATTAGCGGGGTTACAGATAGCTTGTACTTTAGTGCCATGTGACAAATCATGTTACACTAAATACAACATAAAACTATACCGAACTACAAATAAACAACACAAGGCACTTTGTAGGCAGATAAACAATGCATATCATTTCAGATGTCTGGTAACGTTTGGACAAACTAGCCGAGGATTATCCGAAAATCACACCAAAAATCTACGACACATAATGTATGACTTCAACCCTACAAAACACAATAGGTGTTCGACATTCAAAATGCTATTTGCATTATTTATGTGATGTTGGCATGTCGGAAGACATTTTTTCACATAGGCCTAAATGTAGGTTTAAGTCATTTCACTGTAAAGAAATAGGCTCAGCTACTTAAAAAGATCCAGTGCTATCCTCCACTGGAATGATATTGCATTAACCATTACAATGGCTTACATGATGCTATCAGCAGTAATCCACCGCATGAAGACTGTAGCCACTACAGTATGTTGGGCATAATACTACAAACACTGACCAGCTCCACTGAGGCTCATGTTGGCACAGAAGATCACAGCCACCTGTTCCCGCAGCTTGAACAAAGCCGGACATGTGTTCCAATGCAAGCCTGGTGGCAGATAGGTGTTCACCTGCTTCACAGAGTAACTCCTCTGAATCCACAGCTATTATTTACTGAGACCTGACTCATGGTAAGGATAACCTTCTTCTTGAGTGTTAAATCAGCTTGATGGGCTGATTCATTCTGCTGAGTTGACAAATACATCAATGTCAAGCAGTTAAAAGACACAGGACCTGTGCAATGTAGCTGTTGGCACTGGTATTGTACGTCAGGAACTTCCTTGAAGGACCTCCAGTGATATATAACCAAATGATTGTAAGGTGCTTTAGATAAAGTAAACCCATGTAGATGTGTTCTGCCATTTAACCTTGGACAATTTGAGACAGAGAATTTCAATCAAGGATTTTTAATATTCAAATTGCTTTTGTGTTTTTTTCTTTTATCTCTGCTGCCAATGCCTGTGAGATTTAGAGTCTGTACCTATGTGCAGCTTTCAGACACTTAAACCTTGTTACTTTGGTTTGCCAAAATTTGAATGAAGTAGCTCTGGTTGACCTTTAACACTGTATAAGATATATCAGAGTTGTATCTAGTGATTGGTTAGGCATGTGGCAAGCTAAAGATCAAAGAGTGGGCCAAACCAAGGCTGATCACTAGTAAATACTAGACTTGTGGTGAGAAAGAAGACCGTAGCGGTAAACCTCTGTTGCTCTGTCGGATGTGTTGGTGACATTAGGAAGCGCTGTAAACTCTACAGGAGATCTCCACATTTTTAGAAGAGCTAGACATTAATGAAATTGCAATTAACATTAGGGAGATCTTTAGATGAGGGTAATGGTGTGAGTAAAAGTAAACAAACAGCAGTGAGGCAGATGGAGGACCATTCATTGAACTGTTTCACCATTTTAAGTAACGTTTCTCTCTTCGGGGGGTCGGCTTATATAGTACAAGTCATCTGGAATGATTTAAGTAAATTGTGCATTGAGATATTTGTTAATGCAGAAGATGATTCTCTCTCCTTCACTCTGTAATGAATGGTAATCTCTATTCATGTCCTATTATCAGTAGTTTTTCTAATTCAGAGCCACACAATCGTCCAATTTATAACAAGCGTTTGTTCTCTGAAATTCACATGCCCATGCTATAATTTATATAAATACATTTTTGAACATAATTAATAAATCAGTTTTGTAAAATAAAGCACTCATATATATGTATGTTCTGTAACATGATATGAAAACAGTTAAAAGAATAATTAGTAGTTCTGCTTGTCAGTTTGTGATAAACATGTTTGGCTTTCAATGGTAAACTTATCTTTTTTACTCTCATCTTGCACAATTTACCTTCTCCGACTATATAATGAGCCCTAATAACTGATCACAAATTTGTCTGAAGATTCAAAATATATCATTCGGAGCAATTCTGCGCCACATAATGTTTTTTCTTTTGAAGAAGAAAAAGAAGAGCCTTTCCCTAGCAATCCGCTCCCAGTCTAATGTTAGCACTGTCCTGTTGAAAAGCAAAATAGCTCATTATCCTTGGAAGGCACGGCACATAGGAGCAGCATGTGTGACGAGCCAAGCCTCTGGATGTGCCAAGCTGGAAATGTCAACACACTACCTTGAGAGGGC
This sequence comes from Anarrhichthys ocellatus, assembly GCF_004355925.1. NCBI lineage: Eukaryota > Metazoa > Chordata > Actinopteri > Perciformes > Anarhichadidae > Anarrhichthys > Anarrhichthys ocellatus. The sequence goes on along the minus strand of NW_022280033.1, from coordinate 5,777,944 downwards.
ACATTAAACTCAGGCGGTAATGGCCGTCACAAGACAGATTCCCATAATCAAGTCCATTAAGGTACCACACTCGTTCCCAACAAAACAAAACAAAAATACACCCAACAAGCAGCAGGATTTTAAAGTTTGCTATAAGCGTCTGTAGATAAATGTCAAGGTGACACGCTGTGTACCATGCTGCCAACAACACCCATTCCTGAGTTTAATAAATATATACTGATGGGGGTATGTGTCAAAACATACTTTTGTATGTGTGCATGGATGAGCAAGGACTGCCAAGTTAAAAAAATAGGAAAACAAAAATGATATATTTGCCAATAGCAATTGCCAAAAACAAGTGAATTGTCGGTTACACCTTATTTTTGTGTCGTTTCACTAAACCGTTTAGTGCCACGATGAAATTGGCCCGTGTGAGGCATGCACCAAAACTACATAAACTCAGCAAGACACCTTCAGACGGAGCCCACGCAACCGTTGGTGGAATTCCAGGAGTTCTTATTGTCTAAAATCCTCAACAGCAAGTCACTAATCATTTCTTGGATTAGGATCCAATTTCCTAATTGCCAGCCCTTCTCTTTGTTCTGTTGTGCTCTGCACTCTAGTTTTTTTTATTAATTTCCTCTCGTGGGCGCTGAGTTGTCAGCAGAGAAACAACAAAATGCGCAAGAGAGGCTCCTCATGCATGAAATGAAAGAGGGCTTTGCCCTCCTGGCGGGACTGACACTGACGTATTCTCTGAAAGGTGAAAGCCTGCATACACTTATTGCATTGTACCACGCTGGGTTATGGCCTTCCAAAAACAGAGATCCTCACTATTTGTCCTCTTCGACTTTACGTGGCAGTGCATACTGTCAGCCTATAGCCATGTTTGTATGCTTGTAGTTGTGTTTGTGTCATGGGCTGCACAGGTGAATTATGGGAATTGTTGTCCGATGTTGCATTTCTTACATTATGAGTTAGTATATTATAACTTATTATTATAAGTCAACTTAATTGATGACTAACACTATAAATATTAGCCACCACAGCAATAGACACACTATTACAACATGGATGTGCATGGGATTTTTGTGACAGGCTGATGTATTATTAATATTATATTATTATAATGTATATATCTGCAGTACATGACGACGCATGACAGTACACAGGAAGGTGACACAACCTCTGATATATTATTTCTGTCCCAACTGTTTTTTGAATAAATAGTAATTCATACCGTCAGTAATTGATCATTTGCTGCAAAGGGTTTCACATTCTCTGCACACAACAAGAAAACCCTTTCTTTGACACATGCGCATAGTCCATATCTCAATGTTATAAATGCAGTCCACTTATTACCGTGATGCTTTGAACAGAGAGTAATGTGTGGCACATATCTCCACTCTGCAGCTTTATCAAATGGGACCAGCCTTTCTGCCATTACAACAGATCAACAGGTCTGACGATATCAGACATTAGCTTTTCAAAACTCACCTCATACTGAAGTCACTCATTAATAACATTGGGGAAGTTGACAATTCGATTTAGTAAGCATAAAGTCTGATTCAGTTAGAAAATGGGCAATTTCGTGTATAAAGTAAATATTAATTTGAACTAGTATTAGCAAGGGATAGAATTTAATAATGCCACATTGCATATTGTTTTAGTTATTATTTTATGAAATTCTATCAGTGGCTTTTGCCGTGTTTATTTTAGTCTCTGTTGAATCCTGTTATGTTGCTGCTATACCACAATAATCTCTAAGGGTATCAAAATTTCATCTAATCCCAGATTAACTTTAATGCACTACTTGTATCTCCAGCTACCGCTCGAGGGGACACAGTGCCGCATATTTTTCAGTGTGCCACTTCAACAGGTGGCGTGGAAGACACCCAAGCCAAGCCATCTGCTTGGAGATACTGAGGTAAACGTAAGCAGACAGAGAATCTAGTGGAACTATGATCTACTTTATGTAGTCCCTAAATAAACTGTCATCCCCCATATTGCATGAAGGGAGCTGGCAAAAGTAGGTCTATTACTATGTTGATAACATCAATTTGAAGTGTCAGGACGGGGTGAGCTAATACCCGGTCCTGCGAGGCTGCTCTCTCATCTCCTCAGCCTCAGAGTTTCTGCTTTGATTAAAATCACAAACCAGCCAGTCTTCCATACGCCTTTTTCGCCCCACTACCCCGGCTCCCATACTGTTCAATTTTGTTCTTTTTTGGTATGAGGCACAGGTGGCTTACTGCTGAATCACTGTCTTCTGAACAGTGCTCCAGCGATGACTGCTCTGACCCAGCAGACCTGAGCTGCCATCTGTTTGAGGACTCCAGCTGTCTCGTCTCTGTCTCTCAGATCCTAGCATGTTCTACGTGTGGTGTTTCTAAACCCCACTCCTTGTGTCCGTCTGCCCGTATCCCCACCTTTACTCTGCCTGGTGTGCATTAGGCTCCCTCATTTATTCCTGTAGGATTTGATCTCTCTACAGCTGCTTGCATTTCCAGTGCGTCAGTATTTTCCACCCACAATGCAGTGCAGGGGATAAATCATCACTCAATAGCTATGCAAGCATATTTATCCTGGAACAATAATAAACCTCTTTTACAGCTAAACGTAGCTACTGCTACATTTGACTCTCATACACCTGTCACCTGTCAGTACAACAGTATCATTGCAGTATTCATAGTCTAACAGAGTATTAATCAAGGTCCCTCGTCAGCCTCACAATTCTCTGGCTGCATATAATTAAACGTATGCAGAGAGTACCAGAGAGACTCTCTAAATCGACATTGGTAGAAGTACTGGGTAATAAATCACAGTCCCTGCAGGAATTCTACATTCTACATTTTTCAAGGCCCCATTATACCTAAAGACTGTGTGAAGATATGAAACACTGAATACAACAGGGTATGCTAGTATCAAATGTATCATCGTTTGAATACAAATAAAATAAATGCATTAAGTGGTGTTTTTTTTTAAATAATTAAATACAGTTAGCATGATTGGAAGGTATTGGAATTATTTTCCCGAGCTTTGTGTACATTCAGGCCTCCTACACTCACTACTTTAGCTTTAACTGGACAGCTATTTTTGCTTTGCCATCTCTTATTCTCTCTCTCTCTCTCTCTCTCTCTCTCTATTTATTCATTTATCACTGCCCCTCTCTCACCCTCTCCAACAGGGGATGGTTCAAACCATCTCTCACTTATATGTTCTCTAACTCTCCAGTCCTTGTCCTCATCTCCAAGTCCTATTTGCTCCTTGGATGTTGCCATCTCTCTTCCTCGCACTTTCCCTCTCGCTCTGTATTGTAAATGAGTGCAACAAGCAGGCGAGCACTCGATTTCCCACTGGCTTTGTAGTTGTTTAGCCCTGAGGTCAAAGTGGGAGCAGAGCGAACCAAGCAGCCCAAGATCAGCTGCACTCTCATGGGAGCTGACAGAAGATTTGTTTTTATTTTTTATGTTTTCGTTCTCTGCATACACATAATGAAATAAAGGATTACATTATTCAAGGAATAGTTCAACATTTTGAGATACAATTTACAAATGTTCTTGCTGAGAGTTACGTGAGAAGATTGATACAGCAAAATATGAAGCTTACAGCGAGCAGCCAGCTGGCTTAGCATAAACACTGCTAGCAGGGGAAACAGCTAGCCTTGAAGAAAACTTTACTCCAAGTACATCTAAAATTGAAAGACCAGATTGCGCCAAAGTTTGAAGGATAAAGAATCATGTTGAGTTCCCCAAGAGGATGAAGTATTTGATACTGAAAGTAAGATTGTTTCATCTTTGCTGGTCAAGCTGCTTTGCCATACTCCTTCATACTTTATTAAAATGTAGCAGCACATGTGCTTTCATAGAGAATAACATTTTTGCTTTAGTTCATCTGCTATTACAGAAGTTCCACTCAAGAACTTGGCTTTTAACAAGGTGTAAAGATCATCTGGACCATGTCCACAAAGAACCCCATTCTTCAGTTCCTATCCAACAGATAATAAGCAATGCCCTCCTGCTCGCTCTCATTCGCCTACTTGTCTGTTCACTGTATTCCATTTACAAGCCTCTTTATACGGGCCCTGTGATGCTAATTGGCTAATCCCACACTCCTGCTCTACTAAGAACCTGCTGCAGGTAGTATGCAGACCTTGACAAGGATCCTGCGCCTCCTACTTATCCCTTTAGAGGAGACAGTTAATGGCCTCTTTTGCACACAAAAGCCTCAAAGCCCCAATGGTACAGCATATGCAGCAGGTAATGCATATCATGCGATCACTGAGCCCTCGACAAACTTGTGTACACATAAAGACATTTTTCGTTCTTTGTGGCACAACATCACCAGTGTGAACATTTGAGTGTAATATATTGCTATCAGCTTTGAGCTTGTCCATTCGAAGGTGGATAAAACAAACAACGTATATTAGATGTAATAGTGAAGTTGGAAGAGTGGAGTTAGCAAGCGGCTGATGAAACACTAAGCAAGATCTGGGCTCTATCTGCAGCATTATTGGATGGCGAATGATTGAGTGAGACCGCTGACGGGAATGGTCGAGCCAAACTACCCACTTCCATCCAGAGCCCCTCTTGCTAAGTACCTGTTGGTGTACCTCTCAGCCATGACTGATAAGTGGAAATTAAAGCTCCCTTTGAGGGAGGGACACTGTTCTTATATCCCCACTACAGGCCAAGAGTGAAAGCCATGCTCTGAAGTCTGATACCTGATTTTATAGACTGCAAAAACATACTTAATTACTGCCAAATTAAATCTATCTGCCCGGGCCTATCATGTATTTAAAACTTAATTATTATGTTATCACTGCCGTTTGTTTAACCCATATATTCTGTTGGAAAAAATGCTTTTCCCCTTCTCTTATGACTATATTAGGTATTTTTAGCTTAATATATTTTTAGACAAACTACTGAAAGATCTGAAACATTTCTATACAGTAAAACCCTTTGTTCTTACTGTGATGTTGGTGTAGGCACAGCACAGTGTCGTGTTCTGACAGAGTAGCATCATCCACAAATATCTCTAAATCTATTGAAGTGCAGACTTTTTTCACCCTGTATCTACTTCTTGTGTGTTTTTTTTTTTTTTTAAGTGTTCAAGTCATGTAGCATCTTCTCTGTGTTGCAAAGTGGAGGGCTTCTGGGAATTACGTTTACGATTATTCCGGATTCTCTTATCTGCTGCCTCAGGTTTCATTTAACACCTTCTTTGCTCACATTTTATAAACCTGTTCCAAACAATGATCGCTCTAGGCTTTATTTTTTCATTAGTGTGCTCAGAATGAGATATTTTATTGAACGCCAGAGTGATTAAAAAAATGAATGTTTAAATATGTTAAAAAAAAAGAAATTAAAAAAAAGCAGTTTGATTCGTGCTGTCAGGAAAAATTCCACTCACATCTGGTTTCATTTAATGCCACACATGTGATGCATTTATCAAGTTCATATTTGTTTCATTCACTGCCACTTTGGTTCGTTCCCTATCTGTAAAGAGATCAGGCGTTCAATTCGTGTAGAACTTGGCTATCTTACGCTGTTCAACCCCCCCCGGGCCTATTTGTTAGCTGTCAGTGACTATCTACCTTCATCCCTGCCCCATTGTGTTTGCTGGCTCATGCTGCCAGGAACTGGATCTGTCAAATGGCCGTTCCCGAAGGGTAACAGCAGAGCTCTGCATTTTGTTAGATCGATCCTGGGAGACGCATAAAGAAAGAAAGAGAGTACGAGAACGAGCGTGAGAGGGAGAGCAATAATCTCACACCAGGTAACTAGTTAGAGGGTGATGCTGAGGAGCAAGCAGACAGGTTTGGGTTGATAGAGCATCAAGATAAAATAATTACATGAGGGACATTGGAAATGAGACTGAAGAAGCAATGGAGATCTCTTTGAGCAACAGATGGCTGATGGGTGAAAGGAGAAGACGAAATGATGTGAAATAGAGAGATGGCGTAAGCTGAATGGAAAAGAGGGATAATGAGCATGAATCTTGCTTTTCTGAGCACTGCAGTGGTCATGCCGCAGCAGCAGGCAGCCCATTACTATGTAGCATGTGTGATTTACCTTTGACACCTTTCCAACCCACATGTACAGACTGCCAAGGAACATACTAACAATGTGAGGATGCAGCTCTTCTTTGTGTCTGTGCCAAGCCAGGGTGAAAGAAACTAAGTTTACATCTCAGTAAACGAGGGAATCGACAGAAAAAGCAAAGAGGGGAAAAAAAAAGCCTCAGTAGAAGAGTGGCTGATAGAGGGAGGGATAACCAGAGAGAAAGAGAGCACTGTGAGTAAATCCTATGCATTGTCAGGGCAGGGCAGCCGGATGGCGGTCTGCACCGAGAGCCATACATTCTCATTAGGAACCCTGCTGCTGCACCAAACTTACATCAGCAGAAGCAGACACACAAAATGTTGGGGGGAGTCGAATGTACGCCGGAGGCCTGTTTGCTGGCAGTGGAAGTGCATGCAAGTGGGCCAAAACAGGAATAAATCTAAAAATAACCCAGTGACAGCCATAATATATTGAAACTAAAACAGTACATAGGAGTCACCACTCGAGATTCTTGTCCAACCCTGTGCAGAGAACAATCTCATGCCAGAGGAAGAGGGTTAAGTCCTGCAGACAGTCAACAGTACCTGTGGTTATGTGTTGTGCTTTGTTTGTCAGATGTGGCTGAGAATTGGATATTATAAATTATGTGTCGGTCATTGGAAATGCCGAGCTTCTATTTGCATCACAAACATCTCTTTTCTTTAACTTATAGACACAGGTGCACACTCACGTGCAGACACACACTGAGGGCAAGGTGCTCTTTTGTCTGACAGCGGTTTTGCGGTTACCCAAGTGATGGAAAGCAGACCGGCGACCTGACAAGGGCAGACAGAGACATCTCTCTATCTCCTTCCCTCTTGCCTCGGGGGCATTGATAAGAGCAGACATTTTAATTTGCTAGGTCAAAAATGCTTGAAGACTGTGCTGGCAGGCCGAAGGAAACCTAATGGCCTCTCGAGTACTGCACTGGCAAAAGGAACATCAATCTGCTGTAGTTTCTTATGGTCATCGTTTTCTAATGGGTCCTGAGCAAAAAAAGTCTTTCATTAACTAAAACAGAGAATGTACCATATAATTACTGAATCAGTATGATAGCGTATGAGATTTACAGGGGGCAGATGTATTACACTCAATGTAGATTGAATATGAAAGGAGTAGTTCGACATTTTGGGGATACACACTTATTCAATTTCCAGTTGAGAGTTTAGATTGAAACCACCCTCATATCTGTGCATTAAATACGAAGATACAGCCAGGGGAAAGTTAGCTTAGCATAAAGGCTAAAAGCAGGAAGAAACATGTAGCCTGGCTTTGTCCACAGGTAAAAATATTTGCACCAACCAGCACCTTAAATCCCTAGTTCCCAATAATTATACCTTGTTTGTTGAATATGTACCAACACGGAAACTAAGAATTTGTTGTCTTATGTTGGCGGGACTATTTCTTGGCCAGGTGCGGTGACACCCTGGAGTCTTGTCACTCTGAGGTTGTGGTCAGTCAATTTCAGACAAGTAAACAAGTACATAAGCTATTGACAACTTGTGACAATCCATATGTATTGCCCCCCCACACTATTCACCCTTTACCCTATATTATTGGAAATGGGAAATGGACTTGTACTTGTATAGCGCTTTTCTAGTCTTTCGACCACTCAAGGTGCTTTTACACTAAATGTCACCTATTCACACACTGATGGCCACCCATAACTAACCAGTCATACCCATTCATACACCGCCAATTCTCTGACTGAAGGACGACCCGCTCTACCACTGAGCTATAGTCGCCTGCTTTTTTCTATGACTTACAACATAGCTTTCAAAGGTAGGCTGTGCAGCATAACAAGTATTTAAAGTGCTTTTTTGTCCAACGGTATCAGTTGAATCGTTCAAAGATTATCTACACAACACTGGTTGAAATACACTATACAGCTATTACAATCAAAACACATTGTTAGGGATCCCTTACTTAGTGTGTGAGTGACTATGTGCAGCTTTCATGTATACAAGTTGGGTGAGAAAAGTGAGCATTTTAAAAAGAAAGCAGAGGATTTTAAATTGCAACAGAAGAATACAGAAATTAAACTCTGGGCTGAAACAGGTTGGATCTTCTTTCATAAATGTGCCATGATGGGAACCAAAGAGTGTTCCATGATTTTATACAGAGCACAAACACAATAAAATATTCCCAAATGGCGATGGAAATAAACTCAAAAGGAATCTCATCAGATACCATTCAGGATCTCATTTACAAGTTACTGCTATTGGAACTGCGATGCATAATTAAGCCGACACTCCCCCCCCTCCGTTTCAGACTGTGCAATATAATGCAACCCGTTACAATAAACTGCCAATACTTTAAAATGTTTTATGAAGGCTGCGATGGTGAAACTCCAAATAAACTATAACCTAAAATCCCTCTTTGATGTTCTTCTTCCGTTTTTTTAAGTACTATGCTGTATCACACATGGCTCAACTCAATAATACCTCTTCCCTGGTGTTTCTGAATAATTATCGTCCTACTGGAAATGAGCAATGTTTCATCGATTTTAATAACTTTAATATACTTGAAGTGTGCACTGTTATCTAGGAAATGGGAGTATTGAATCGGGGAAAAAACTTGATAGGGCCTTCCGTAATTGTACATGCAGTGTGCAGAGACTAAGCAGCCCCTCCTCCCTCCACCGGTGCCTGCAGGCAGTGAGTCACACCAGCAGTGAGAGGAGGACAGAGGACGGGAGCAATGATTGCGGGCTGAAGTTTGTTCTTCATTCTTTCTAAACTTCAGTGTGATGTCAGGGATATACATTTTAGATTTGTTTCTAGTGAGACAATGAGTTTATATATTGACTTTGTTGTTAGAAAAATGGCTGTTGCTGCTCTGAGTGTATTCTTTTTCAAACAATATATTAAAAATACATTATTTATTAACATAAAAGAACTGCTAAGAGTATCGATAAACAACCGAACCGATAAAATAGTATTGATACTTTATCTTCTTGGTGACAAGTTTGGCTATTTTAAAGCTCAGCCAAGAGTAGGTGTACTGTAAATATCATTTCAGTTGATCAGAGAAGTGCTCAAACTGACCAGAGTACACAACAGCAGTGGCTTTCTGAATCATGCAGTTGGCAGGGTTCACTCTCACTGTGCCAAGTAAAAATATTTGCTCTGTGAACAGTATGTGGAGGCGTTATTGCCCTGGAGTTGCTTCAACATATTTTCCAACATGAACAGACTCCAAAACTGCATAACAATAGAAGAGGCAGCATGTAAAGGAAGTCAGCTCAAGAAAACAGAAATACAGAATTCCCATGTGGACATAAATACAATGTTTAAAGAGGAAGCAAATCTGGAAACAGAATCATGGAAGTGGTTTTAAAACCTCCTAAAACGTAAAGACTGGGGACTGATTTTGGTTCATTTTGGCAAAAAACATAATCTCTGTTGAATAGAAAACTGTTGGTCACTTAATTATTCTGGCTTAAGTGATTTATGGGACAATCTAGATATAATGAGCAGACACAAATGAAAGTCAGAAGAACCAAACTGAAACTTTAAAAAAGAATTTATGAAAATGAATGCATTCGCAACAAGACTGAAGGAGTAAGTTTAAATCTTGCTGTGGCACTTTTATATGAGCCATGTACCATACGGCCATCACGACATCTGCAGAAGTTCTAGTGCATTTTAAGGGGCAGCGAGATGTGCTAGTGTGGATTTGAAGGTATGAAAGGAGTTAATTCGGAGCCTTTTTGATGCCTTCCCTGGTTGGTGAGATTCTGCAGTAATGAGCAGGTTTAAGGTTTTTTCGGTCACTTATCAGGGAGCTCTGAAAAAGTTGCATGGCTCAGGCTGACAAGCCATAGAGGTGCAGAGAAAGGTAAGCTGTCATTTTCAGTAATAGCAGGAGAAAAAAACTGTATTTTGGGGCAAAGATTCAAGCTGTAAAAGCCAGGACTGATAACAACCAAACACAACGCCTCATCAAAGGATCAGTGTAGATTCAATACTGAAGAGGATACCCACGCTGTTAATCTTTGTGTTTTTCCCCATTTTCACACCTCACTGTCCCTTTTTCTTGCTAATCACATGTCAGCACTCTGTGTGTGCGATTAACAAAAGTAGCTAATCCATTTCAGTAATTTTGCAAACACCGAACAACCATTAATCTTGGTCTAATCATTTTCAAATCCAATACGTGATCCATTTCAAGTGATTTTAATTGACAAGGAGTTATTGATAGAACTGTTCACTGTCATTCTCCATCTTCTACATTGATTGAATAAGACAGTTAGTGTGTGTGTGTGTGTGTTAGCACTTTGCCTGAGAGGACACTGACAAACTGAGCAGTGCCATGTTTACCGCACAGTCTGCTCAAACAACATTGTGTTTGTTTGTTTGTATGCAAATATCTTTATTTGATTCCTCAAGATCTGCACTGTCATTTAACTTAAAGATGAGCATTCATGTTTTCGAGTAAAAATGCATGATCTCATAAAATGTAGCGATTAGATGTATTTTGACGGTGAATTACTTTTCGGCAAAGATTTCTGTCAACTGTTTGTGGAGCTTTAGTTGGAAAGCAATAATCCCTCTATAGTGATGGATCTTGGTCATGGCAAAACAAGCTCCACCTGCTGCACCCATCCATCCATCCAAACACTGGGAGGCGGACAGACAGGCAACAGAAAAAAATATGTTCACTTTCACGCTGATGGATTGGCAGCTGTGAGATCCACACAACTGTAACTCAGCTGGTGGTCACAGGACTGGACGGATGGCTGAAAGAATGGGTTTTAAAAAAATGAACTCGTGATTTCCAAAACTAAAAGCAAAAAAAGACTGTTGCCCGAGGAGAAGCTTAAAGACACAAGCTCATTAGTAAGAGTTTAGTAATGTCTTTGTGTTTGAAATAATGCTTTCTTTCATCACAGTGTATGATGTTGATAAATAGCTAATCCAACTGTGGACATTGTGTCCTGCAAATGAACATTATTAGGTATTTTTCATCAGCATATTAAATATTAAAATAACTGTGTGAATACATTCTGAACTACCTATAATCTGTTCAGTCGAAGGAAAACAAGCAAGTTATAAAGGCAAGAGTAATGTGCATTTTATTAAGATGACAAGTGAAGAGAGGAACAAGCTATAATGGGGTAATTAAGCGATCACACCCCCATCTCAGCCACGTTCTGATGGCATCTCATCTTTTGTGATCAATTTAGTTACGTTAAATGAGCCTCAGTCATTTTGCTGTGTGAAACAGACATTGCTTTCCCTCAAACCTCATGTCCATGTTGGTATTCTGTTCTCCATTTTCGTTTACAAGATAGCAATCATCGTGTGACTCCTGGCATCGTTGCCATTATGCACAATGGAGGAAATTCACGTCACTGTTTCAAAGAACATCTGTACAAGATACGGATTCTAAAATGATAAAGCAGAACTCATTTGTTGAAACACTTTCATGTTTTGTTTCTGGGCTTGCGCTGATTGGCCATTGGATTTTATACCGATGATTAATGGGATGATCGACATTCGTTTTTTCCTACGCCTGTATTATGGGGATTTTAACAAACTTGCTATCAGAACAAAGATGTTACAAAAATAATCTCTTGAAGATGCGCCCTACTTCATTTGGAGATGTTTTCGGATGGCATGTCTGTCCGCTGAGCCCTGTTATTCAGCACAAGTGGGCAGTGAATTTTAAATCTTTAATTACAAACCAGTTTGCCGTCTCTTTCCCATGGATCTGACACCCCACATCCCCATTCTCCATATGCCTGCTTGTTATGGAAAGGGCTGCAAAATGTGGAGGAAAAAAATGTGGATGGAAACACGGAACGGAAAGGTGGACTGCATACAATGTTTCCATACGTTATTATTATTAATATACATTATAATAATGATAAGTTGAATGTCAATGTTGTGAATGAAGCTTCAAACTACTCGGTACAGCCCTAGTTATGGATATGATTTGGATGGTGATATTAAAGATAACATAATAATGTAAACGAAACACGATGACGTGACAGTGTACCGAGCAGACATTTGAAAGTAAAGTTTACATATTTTGAATAAAATGGTCACTGTTTTATAAGCTGCAGGAAGCCTAAAGGCTCTATAAGCTCCCGTCAGATGCGGAGCCACGGCGCCGCCCCCTAGTGATTGGATCTCCTATCGCCGTTCATAAGGAACCACAATTGGTTGATCAAGATGGAAACCATCAGACAATCCTATTTGTGTTTGTTAATATGATGGCATTTACACAATGACTTCCCAAACAAGATTCTCGGGGTTACTTCAGTGTCCAAGATAGAGGTAAAATTGGCAAAGTAATGTATGCAAGACAACAACACAGGACAAAAGCATACACATGGCTCCTTGTCCTGGAGTTTGGGGAGAAGAACAAGCCCGAAACTGGCATTGACCACGGGCCTCGTTAACAATGCCAAAACAAAATGCTGCACTAATCCCAATTAGGCTTCTGTAATGAGGGGAGCCTGCACACAAGGAGGAAGTGCCAGGCTGCTTCCCCAAAACCCAATTACACAGCCATCCAGGCAAGGAAAGCGGTGGCACAGCCCAGTAATGTGTGTGTATTGATGTGTGTGTGTGTGTGTGTGTGTGTGTGTGTATATGCATGCAAGGGCAGAGACATGACTCTAACTATAGAGAAACAATGATGGACACAGAGTGGGGAAGCAGAGGGATTATCTGGATGCGTAAGAGGCTCCGACTCCAAATGAACACACACAGAGCGAGGCTTAATTCAAAGTCAGTGTTGTTCTTTAAGGGGAGCTTGAGGTTCACACATCGAGCGCCTTTGCAGCTGCAGGCAGCAGACATTTCAAATAACCAGCAACTAAAAACAAACTTTGTGACTGAGCTGACACATGAGGTTATTTAGCACATAAGAGTCAGAAACAGACGGAACAACTAGCTCGGAGAAAGTGAGCCAAAATAACTAAAGTTGAAACGTTTTTCCGTTGATGTTAACAAGAAGTGCAGAGCCTGCTGTAATTGAAGTGCTACTTTCTAATAATAATGTCGGAGTTATCAAAGTTGAGTTAATTAAAGCATTAAGGGAAAATGTTACTGGAGCTGAAATGAGCATGGGAGTGTCCACCGTCTGGTAAGGTAGACTCAATAGGACATTTGCCTTTTTTTAAACAGGCTTATGGACACTCTATCTGCATGCAGAAAGACTCGAGGTGAAAGTCATTCACACTTTCAGTGTTTTACTTGAGCAGTTTTACTCATGGACCAAACTCTTGTGAATATTCCCTCGGGCGTAAGAACACCCCAGTGGAGTAGAATGAGGCGAGGTGATTCCATTTCAGCACATTTACAGTCTGATCAGATCACACAATTACACACCCTGCACACCAATTCAGATGACCTGCAGGCAAGAGCCGTATTCATAATGTGATACTGATATAGTAAAAGATTAAAATTGATTTCTTAGCTTTTCTTTTTGCACAAAGTTTGTGATTTGTCAAAGTTTTATGAATCCTGTGTGTCCCACTTTCTCCGTCTGTCTGGGTGCGTGTCAGCAGGGATGAGAATGTAGAACATAATGGTGTATTTATGATGCTTTAATGTTTTTGTTCCGATAGGAAAAATGTTTCATCAAAACGAAGCCTCTTAAAAGGAACAGGAGGGAATAATTTGTGCCACATTACCTGTCAATTTCACTTGCAGGTGACAGATGAAATGGCATATGGCGTGGGGATTGTATGCTAACTCACCAGATTAACAGTCCTTGACTGGTGTGTGTGTGTGTGTGTGTGTGTGTGTGTGTGTGTGGCTGGCTGTGTAGGGGGGAAAGAGGTAGGGTGTCTCCTGTAAAGGTCACCCAGTCCCCGATTAGAGACATCAGCAGGGTATTAGCAACAAGGGAACTGCCACTGCTTTCCTCCAATCAATGAAAAAGATGCCATGTAAAAGGACAGCTACCAATTGTATAAGCCGATACCATTAAATCCCCCCTCGCAAAGGAGTCTGAACTTTGCAGCAGTGAGGAAAATAATACTCAGAATGCAGAAAGAATTTACTTCAAACCTATTATCAGAGCATTATACTGCTGCAATAAAACAGATTTATTAAAAATGAATAAGATGTCGAGGGGTTGAATTGGATAGTGGTTTGTAATGCTATTACAGGACCTATAAAGGTGGTGTTTCGTATGTGGAAGACAACGCTGTGTGTGTCTGTGCGTGTGTGTGCGTGCATCAATATGTCCCGTCGTTTTTTTAATTCTCTTATCATTTAATGTTTCAGGCAAACTTAGCCCTGAATTTTTAAGCTCACTGCCACCACTGAAACACTTCCAAATCCCTTCACACATAAATGCACAGCCATAATTGAATTCCACCTATTTTTCAGAGTAATCGGCGAGAAGCCCTCACCTTTGGCTATTTTTTATGCTCAGGTACTGCAATTCAAAGTTTGAATGACAGCAGCATTCTGATGAGGTGCTTTTATGACTACCATCCACCACAGCACTCACACACAACCCATGCATACATACATGTTGAACCAGACTACTACTCTCACTGATTGGACAAGTCTTTGATCCGTCAACCATTCCTCTCATTTCTTGACGACCTCATTTGAATAATGCCCTCGAGGAGACACACTATCGAGAATATTAGGGAGGACCAATGTATTCATGCATGGTGCCTCCAGGAGTCATTGTGTCTCTTGTCAACACATAGGTGAGACAAATGCTCTGAGTATCTTGGTGATCTGTCATAATAAATCGAAAAAAATAAATGAATAAAAACAATCTAGTTTTATGTAAACATATCAGTCCAGAAAAGAAAAATCCATTGCTTTGGATGGAGGAAACAGAAATGCGCTTTAAAAGATCACAGCCTGTTCCCCTTCATGTCTTCATGTATTCTGAATGAGAGCCGTCCGGGAAATATTTGAGCAACACTAAAAACCAGACAGGCTGATTGGCCTGGTGCACTTAGTGGGGATTAATCTGAACAGGAATTAATGGGGATTGCGTGGTTTTCTTATCTGGTTCTAACCTTTCAGTATTTCTGCCATTTAATTTCCCTAGTAATTTTGACATTACACAATGAAAGAAAAGCTTCAACAGACATGTCAGATGTCAGACACTGTATCATCCCAAACTAGCCACTCACCAGCAGGATTACAATAATTGAAAAGAGCAAAAGTGTATTTGCAGGATTAGTGTTGAGGGTCTACAAACTATGCTCCAAGAAATAATAGTACGATGTAAAAATATGTTTTTCATATTCAGTGAACAGGTCAAGTGGGGGACTGAACTAATAGACTGTAGCAGTTAAAAACCCTGCCTTTTATCTTGTATCCTCTTCATTCCCATCAACTTTGTTTCAGATCTGCCTCACTTTCTCATGGTCCTCTAGTGTCAGCCTCCATCTTCCCTTTCTTCTATCTCCCTCTCACTGTGGGTCTCTCTTTTTTTTTAGGCCCTAATTTTATCAGCATGTGGAATGTGGGACACAGGGGCTTCTATTCATCCCCACCTTGTAAAAATGTGCGAAGAGCTGGAAGCTGAGAGCCAATCTCAGGAAAACAGACAATTAATCTCCCTTTACCATTTTAATCTCCAGTCTTAACTATGTTCTTCTTTCTCTCAACCCCCCTCCACCCTTCTACACCCAGTTATCCAGGCCACTAAGAGAACAGGAGCCTGCTGGTTATCTGTAATTGCAATTACAAAGACACAATAATTAGACGAGATTCAGAGGTCTAGCAATTACAAAAAAACATCAGCTCTTTCCAATGACTCCATTTTAATTAGTCTCCAGTGCTTGAAAAGAAGCAATGCACAATTCAAACGTGATTCATAAGCCTGCTTTTTAATTGAGAGGAATAATGGTTTGCCTTTTTCCCCTGCACATATGCTGACAGACTTATACCACTCATGTGATTCTTCTGTGCTCACAAACATAGTAAACAAGTAAATCCATTGGTTCTGCAGCTGGGGTTGCCAGGAATAGTCCACTTCATTCATAGCCTAATAAAATATGTTGCTATCTCCCATTAAAATAAAAAAACATAACTATTGTTACATATATGGAGACCGTTTTGCAAATAGGGTATTTAAGCAACAACAAGTTGCAAATATGAGGAGCAAATGTATAATCCCTTGGGTTGTGGGTTGTTTCAATGGAAAGCATGTTGTTATTATTTTCATTGACGACAGCAATAACGTCAGCCTTAGAGGTTATGATAAATCTGATAAAGAAATCAGTAATCATTCCTATAAATTCAATATTTAAAGGGTGAGCATCAGAACTGCTAAATTGCGCATCAGTAATCGTTTGCAGCAGCCAGACTTTAAATCTTCTAAATAATTAAACATTTATAAAGCTGTTGTTTGCTGCAAGCTACGAGTCATCAGCACTGACTAACTGACATTTGACATCCAGTCGGCCTCAGCAGTGGAAATCAAACACCAAGAAATCTGGAGACTGAAATAACGCTTTGTTTTCCTTAAATCTTAAACAAATAAAGTCATTCCTTATGTATTTTGTTTGTCACCCAACCGCCCCAGATGACTCCACCCCTGGCTGAAGATCTGCATTATCTTGGCTTGTTTTGTTATTCATTTGTGTCAAGAGGTGAAAACCAAGCTGAGGATTTGAGAGGAAAAAATGGAGGTTGTGTGAACTGTAGATCCTCTGAAAGCTGGCTTAGTGCGTTCAATAAGTGATCGCGTTTCCACTCTCTCGAAGCGAGGGCTCGGCATTAGAAAGTGCTTACTCACCACGGGCACGACTGGACTGTGCTGCGACGCACAAACAGAGCTTGTTGAACTCAAAATGAACAACCCCCGAGGGAAACGGTGAATCTGTATCAATTAAAGCCATTGATAATCAATAACCCAATGGATAATCAAAATAGAAACGCTGCTTCAGAAGTGACTGGCAGAGGACACCATCCGTCCTTGCTGTACTGTGAGGGCAAATGTCAGAGTCAAGTGGAAGGAGGATTGAAATAAACTACATCAATTACATATTCAGTAGACTACTGTGTACCTCCTTATCAACCACAGTAGGGCAGGCAAAAAGAAGGGCAAATCTCCTGAAACCCATTATAGAGGGTACACTACAGTAGGGCAATCAATGTCAATTTACACTTTATAGTCAACCTAGCCCACTTAAGCTTGAGCGAATGATGGTTGAGCACTCAGCAATCATAATTAGTAAAATATTAAAAGGCCTCTAATAGGCACTTTAGCTTTGATGGATGGTACGGCTGTTTCCCACCTATTGTGATGACAAAACAGTGCCCTGCCCCCGCAGACCCACTGGGAGGAGATGTGAAATCAGACAGACTGTGGTCAGATTTGAGAAATGACGCAATATCAGTAAGGGTCAGTTTCCTCCCACTCAACAAGGAGGCATCAGTCTATCCATGACGTGGTATCACGCTGATCCCACTTTCAAAAGGTACAAAGGGGAACAAGTGACGTCAGAGTCTGACCTAATGTCATTGTCTTGTCGTTTCTTTGCAGTTTCACGTCTTTTATCTCTGTTTATATTATTACTTTGTGACCCTATTACACTCTTCTGCATGGATACACACACTGGCTTTTTTGTTACCTCAGCTCAATATGTTTTTTTCTCCCATTTCCCTCTGCACTGACCTTGAGCTGATGGGCAAGATTGATTGCGTCTCAGATGGGAGGAAAGGATGAGGCATAAAAATGAAAGTAAGACCTAGAGACCAGAGAATCAAAGTAGACAGTTGACTTCCTGTATGCCCTCTTTCTGTGACTCGTGATGATGGCTCTCTTTTAGCACCTTTGGATATTAATAATTACCCCCTTTCTTTCTACAGAAGTGTGAACCCCTTGAATTCATTAGATTGCTTCATTACACTGCTCTGTACTTTTCTTCCCCACCTCCCCCTCTACCTGCTGTGTACTCTCCTCTTTAGACAACCTCTCATTTACACACAAAGATGACATCTCCTGCAGATGTGACGAACACCATCAATTAAGTTTGCTACCAAGGTTTCGATTCAAATTGGCATTCCACACACATATTAAACCGAGGCGTGATACAGTGCACTGCTCGACCTAGCTGTCAGACAAAAATGGTGCCGATGCAAAAACAACACACACGGCTGCTCAATTAATGATTGACATTCTTCAGCTACAAAATAACAGATATTGGCTCAATCTCATACACTTTGTTAGCAGCAGGACTGTTTTGGCTCTTTTTGATCCAATGCAGTCACATACCTTTGCCCCATTCAGCTTACTAGCTCACTTTACCGGCAGTATACTGCTTACATCAGGATTGAGTATGCTCGTGTTCATAAAAAAAAGCAACCTCTTACTATCTTCCCCTTGGAAGAAGTGCCGATGTTAGATGTGACGACTATTTCAAATCTAATCATGACGGGAAGAGAACTGTGTTTCGTAATATATATATATATATATATATATATATATATATACACACAACGTTAGGAGAGTTTAATTATCTGTAAAAAGCAGGGAAATTCATTGTGCGGAAACATAATGGAATACATCTTTACATTACTTAAGAAGAACATGTGTGTGTGTCTATATTGCCAGATTCTTGTAAATGTTTGTATGCGTCTATCAAAGACAAAAAGAGCAAAGGTGCACTCCAAAGGATGCATCGACAGGTTGACAAGTACTCTCCTTTCAGGCTCTTTCACTGTATCCATCTCTCTCTACTGGAAGAAGCACAACAGTTGTGGGGAAGGTGTGTGGAGTAGTTGAGAGAGAAAAACACCGGAGGCTTGTCTCTAATGTTTGATGGAAAATGCATATCTGTGGTGCCTTCACATCAGAGCTTTGCTCCTCCACACTGTTGAGGCTTTGAGCCAACTGAGCCATTAATGGCTGTACTTTGAGACTGTGTTTACTGGGCAAACAGACAAAACATCACACATCTTTGTTGAAAGAGGGGAGAGAAAACATTGTGCAACAGGAATAAGCATCACAATAGATGAATCCTGAATAAAGAAACTATTTAGAGGTTATGTACACACACTCTGTGAAAAGCAAATAGAAATCTCTGTGCAATAATGCAATCCAATGCAACATCACCACACACTATAGCTTCACACATGACCAAAGAACTGGCATCTACAGCTATGTGTGCATTCATATAGTGCACCTAAAAAAAGAACCATCATGGATGTCAGCGTTGAATTTGAGCAATGGAAATGTGATGGGTGTCG
Source organism: Anarrhichthys ocellatus (assembly GCF_004355925.1). NCBI lineage: Eukaryota > Metazoa > Chordata > Actinopteri > Perciformes > Anarhichadidae > Anarrhichthys > Anarrhichthys ocellatus. Next base: position 5,758,671 of record NW_022280033.1, on the reverse strand, counting down.
TTGGGCAAATAATCCATTGTAACCTTTCAGCATACTGTAATTCAAGTGGTCTGAGAGACCAGAGTGTCGCCTCTTGGCTCTGTTTTCAGGCTTTAGATAATCTAGCCTGTGAGACTTTGGCCACTCAGAGAGAGAGGCTTTTCTACAAATGCAGATGAAGGTGCACATCCCATAAACTGTAATACAAGTCTCCATGACGTTACCCATAGGATTCTGAAGAACCGTTGTGATGCTCAAAGTGGGTGGCCATCTTGTTAGTGACGACGCAGCTTAAAATGTAATCTCTCTAATAGATTAGCCTTCTGTGTTACAGTTAGCAGACGGCTCGTCTATAAGCAGCATTTATTCTCCATCTCTCTAATAGTTTAGCTTTCTTTGTTGTGGTTAGCAGAAGGTACAATTATTAGCATCAATTTCTCTCCATCTCTCTAATAGTTTAGCCATCCAATTCATGGTTAGCAATTAAGGCTAAACTATCAGCAGCATTTATGCTCCATCTCTGAAAAGCTTTGCCTATATTGCGGCTAGCTGGCGCTTTGAATCACAGTATGTCTTCTCAAAGGGCCCACAAGATTGCAAAGAAAACCGGACGGTAACTCTCATAGAACGCCATTATATATAACGGCATCGGAGCACAATCACTATTGGGATGAATGTCCAGTACTCGTACAGGTTACTGTATAGCGCGTGCATACTATTCCCACTCTCATCTGGTATGGGAGGGAATTAGAAAGGAGAGGGGAGAGCTGCAGGATGAAGGCTGTGGAGGTGTGGAGACACACAGGAAGGAACATTCATCATGTCTTTCCATCCGCCCCCCAGTTTCATGGTCTTCCTGAGTGATTGATAGTCAGCATAACTGTGACTAACGTGTTGTCCGACTTAATTAGCAAAGATGAATGGCGGCGTGTTGAGGCAGTGTCAGCCTTGTTTGTGAAAAAAAAGCCTGTGTGTGGAGAGCTGCCCACCAGAAGCAGTGAAGAGTAAAACCCTAGCACCTTGCCAACACAGGTTACTGTTCATTGCACAGTGTGAAAGACAAGTAGAAGTTAGGCTACACAGTGCTTTAAGACAGAGGCAAGAATACTTAATGTACAGTTTCATAGTCAGGATAACTATTTATGGCAAAGTCACATCTTTCATCAGCTCACAACATGCAGACAATGACCTCTCAGGGGTTTTGACCAAAGAATACCAGCTGCTGCTCTCACTTCTCAAATGCAATACATAACTCTTATAAATGTCACAAAGTCTAAAAAGTGAGACAAGGCTTCACCTTCACCGCACATATACAAAAAGGCGAATGTGAAAATGTTAAACTTGAATACTTATAATTCCCCACTGAAGCATAGCTATGTTGTTGACATACCGTCAGAAATAGCAAGCGTTCTCACATCACAGTAGCAGACAAGTGGAATCACTTTTCAAATTGACCTCTGTTAAGCAGCCCACTCTAGTTAAAATAGAAGCAGCTACTAAATGTAAAAGGGAAAGCTGAGACTACATATTTCAGTATATCATCCCCATTCAACCCAAAGAATGCTCGGTGATAAATTTGGTCTGTCCAAGTTTGGTTTTTTAAGTGTTTTTCCTCCCCGATGCATGTTGGGATAGGCTGTACCTCCATGTACAATAACGCATAATGTCATATTCTCTGTTGTATGGTCCTCAAATCACAGTCTTAAGCGACTTTTGGAGGGGATTTATTTTTCCATGGGAGGTGGCTTAAGGTGGAGTCTTGCAAAACATATTGTCCCTTAGTGACAAGGCAATGAGATCAGAGAGCTAACCTGTGCATGTAAAATATCTCGCATGCAGAGTGTCAAAATCACTTGGAAGAGAAGTTTTCCCAAAGTTAAAATGAGATTAGATGATACATTTTTGTCCCATAACCCAAAAAATGTTGTCTAATGACATTGTCAGTTGCGGCAGATAGTTTCAGTGTGATGTATTTTTTGGGAATGAGCGAAGTGTAAAAGAACAATTCAAACCCTTTGATAGTAAAGGGGAACATGAATAACTCTGTGACTTCATTTGAATCTCTCCGTGTGGCTTTTGCCAACAACAATGACATTGAATCAATGACTGTGGCAAAAGAAAATTAGTGCATATACAGAAATAATGTCGCAGTCATTTTCTGACAATGTTCTGCCTCAACAACAAAAATCAGTCTCCGCAAAAACTTGATTGTTTCAGACTGACTGCTTTTCCCACCAGCATTCCTGCTAGTCATTACACAAAAGAAGAAAAGGCCTCTGGGAACACAGAAAACACAATTGAACTAATCTAAATGACTCTGGATTAAAAAGGTCAGAACAAAGTAAGCTGTGTGCGATGAGGATAAAGTGATGCAGAAAAGCTCCAATAAGCTCTGTCAACAACTTGAAAGCAGTTCATACTGCGAAATGTGATCCAAATTGAACTGCTAGAGCAGAGTTGTAGACACGCGTGGTGATGACATTTTAGTTTAGTCAGACAAGTAATGCGTTGTATTTGAGAGAGGTGGGGAGAACAGGAGTGAGCTTTGAGAAGAGTACTCAGCTTTCTTGACTTATTGCCGTAGTATATTTGGCAGGTACACACTGCACATCAGAGAGAAAGCTGTCTTATAGTCCTCAATTATAATGATTATTAGTTAGTATTAGGTATTAATAGTAGTATAGTTGTTTATACATAGCAGAATTCTGCACGTGAAACTACTACTTCTTTTTTCCTTTCTACGATATGCGAAAAGCATGTGTTTTTTGTTTTTTTTAAAGTGTAAACAATGCCAGTATCTAGTGAGTTGGCATCTGTGATCCTTGGGAGTAATGCTCTATGTTCATGGCATCCCACTGACATCTGGCAATGTGACTTTGCTCAGTCGACAACATGTGTTGTTAATGTGGCGAGTTACTTTTACATACAAAAAAAAACAAAAAAGAGGAGAAAGTTGTGGCAACACAAACAGCAATTACCAGTCATAACAGACAGCAGATAACTTTCAACACAAAAACACACATGTGCTCCCCCCCACAAACCCAAACTCTGCCGAGCCTTCGCCAACATGAATTTGGTATCATTCGAAGCCCCGGAGGAAGGGAGCCACCGGGCAGGCAACTTGCACCTGCCACACTCTTGGCATTCTGGTTTAGCAATGAGGCCTTCCATTATGAGCACACTGGATACCGCCATTAACAAGATATACCGCCAAGCAGAAAGGATAACAAGGTGCATGCTCACAGACGCATATTGTGTAGGCCAGGGTGACGAGACCTCGACTAGAGCAGGGCAACAGACATTTCTGAATTATCCTCCAAAGCAAGAGAGTATAATATGAGACAGTCATGCATTTTGTAACACCACAAGAATAACGACTAGACTCTGAAAAGTGAAAATGGCTTCCCTCGTGTTTTTACACACACACACAAACATCTGTACATCTCCATGCTTAGCCGTCAGTTGTGACTAGCCGGCCTGGTGGTGACAGGGCCACATCACGCTGTGCTAATGGACCCTCCTGCTTTTTAAATGAGATCATGGCTCTCTACAAATGAGGCGCATAGAGAGGGCCAGTGGTCCGCCGCTTCGAAAACCATCACCCTTGACTACTCGGCTGCTTGGGTAAACAAGAAAGCAAGAACACACAGACACAACCTCACGTATAAACAGATAGCTAGCAGGCGGACCCTCATTAAACAATCAACACCACCTGACGTCAACTCATCCGGTGGCCGAGGTGCAGAATGCTAGCAGCGCCCCTTTCTGCGTGCCTCATTTACTCAGGACAGGTGTCACCAGCTAAATAGGCTCCATGAATATTTACATGCTGCTGCAGCTGGGAATGCAGTCTGCATGTTCAGTAGTTTAAACGTATTCATCTATTTGTTTCTCTATATGTCAGTGTATAAAACGTTCATAAATATTGAAGGAAGAGAAAAGAAAATCCCCAACATAATGATAAGTAATATTAAAATAAATGCCCTCTGCAAAATAAATGAGAGCTTGTAGGATGGGAACAGATTCCCCTCTTGGAAGAAAATCCAAGGAAATGATAAGATAGGTAAACACAAAGATCTTTGTTTCGCAAAACAAAAGAAAAATATTTTCTGACTTATACCTGACCAGATGATCCACTTCTCCAATTCTTTCTGGATCCACTTCAATTTCTCACTCTATTTGTGTTGCCCATCATGGAGAGAGGCCATTTAGTGATAAAGCGGGAATCCATTACGTGCTTTAACTCTCTCCTCTGACCTGTGAAAACAGTTTGGCTTTGTCTCATGAGGGGAGGGGTTCTAAGTGAAAAATGAATCATTAAAGTACGTATGTGACCACCTTTGCTACGGTGGCTGTCACAGCGAGGAACTGCACTTAGACTTGGCCAGAACCCATGGCAGGGCAAAATAAGTGGAAAGACCTATGACTCCGATGACCGAAGCGGCGCAATAAGGCCACCAGAGGCTGCAGGCTCAGCAATCATATAGTATGTCCTCCACAAAGGCAAACAGAAAACTCTCATAGAAATATGCTGCTGTCTCCACTGTGTACCCTCGCAAGAGGTGAAATCTGATGTTATGTCATGAGTGGAAATTAAATCATGTACATGTCATGTAGAAATTTGAAATTTAGAGCACTGAAGCGTGTAATAGAAATTGTATAGAAAAGATTAACTTGGTTATGCCGTTGCACCATTTAGTAAAAAACTGTGGCGCTAAATAAATCATGATGAATGTCTATTTATCATCAATTCGATTTATATTACCTGTCAACAACAAAAGAAATCAATTGAATTGGAAAAGCCGTACTTGAATGTGCAAACTATTTTAAGTAGCTGACTAAGTGGAGTCAGATGTTTTCATTAACTGTGACAAGAAGAAAAATAGAAAGTGAGCAGAACAGAGAGGGAAAGAAACAGAGAGGGAGAGAGAGAGACAGAGACAGACAGACAGAGAGAGAGAGAGAGAGAGAGAGAGAGAGAGAGAGGGAGAAGGAGCGAGAGGTAAAGAGAGAGAGAGACAGAGAGAGAGAAAGAGAGGGAGAGAGAGGGAGAAGGAGCGAGAGGTAAAGAGAGAGAGAGAGAGAGAGAGAGAGAGAGAGAGAGAGAAAGAGAGGGAGAGAGAGGGAGCGAGAGAAAGAGGTCAATTACACGCATGGCATGCAGAATCAAAGAGCCTCCCTCTAAATGCTTTTCTTCTGCTTCATTCCCCCTTTGATCTGCTTCGATAAAGTGAACATATTGGTAGGTCATTAACTAACCTACCAGATTTAATTGAAAAATACCAATTTGTCAAAGTACAATCAAGTATAAATAGTCATGGTCGAGCCGAGCGCTTTCCCTTTCCAATTAGCTAGAAGCAGACAGAGGGTGAGAAATGTCAATCAGAGGGCGTTATGGTCGAAGATGGATCAGTGGGTCTCTATATTCCCGGCATCTCAGTCCTTTATTTTTTTATTTCTTATAAATCAAGGCGCATTAGGTTAGACATTTTATAAGACATGTGGGACATCCCCTTTCAATCAATATAGCAGGATGGTCAAAGCGGCAGCCATTTTGATGTGTACCATTGCAATTGTCACTGCTGGTGTAACTTCTTCTATTTCTATGTTATTTTAATAAATCAAAAAGACATTTTCAAAACATACAGTTATTTATTGAGTGTGTCTCTAAATATTTGTATCCACACTGAGAGCAAGCGTTTTCATAGAGAGGTTTGCTGTCAGTAATAACCACAGTAGTTAAACTCTTAACATAAAAAAGCTGTGGATTCATTTTCTACATTCTTTTTATTGTGGCAAAGTAAATGGTTTCCTTACTTGACATCTATTGTAACAATAAGTGATTTCTGGTTGTTGGTTTTTTTGAGTTTTTAGCTTCCGTTTTGTCGCCATGAAGAATGAGCTCCAAGGTAGATCAGCTGGTACTGTACTTGGATCTATGGACCCTTTTTCGTAACAGTGGAGAATTTGTGACATGATTTCCATTCAGGATCCTCGGTCTTCTGAACAGAGAGGTATTGTGCAGCCAAATGGTGAAGCCTTTTACAATAGCATGCTCATCACACACAAAACTGATTTCCATAATAATCCCTGAGGCCCAAACAGCCATGAGAATATTTATGATTTTAGCAAGCAGACTTGCGTTGGCATGATCAAATAAACATGGAATTTCACCAAAGTGCAGTTCTGGGTTTATACACACTGGGAAAGAAAAGTAGTTACAGAATTTGTTAAATGTGGTTCTGACTGAATTGAAACATTCAGCTTGTGTTTGTGGGTGTGTATGTAAGCCAAGAGTGTAAGAGTGTGTCTGTGCACCCTTTTGTGTATATGTGTATGCTCATGTGTATGTATAAGAAAGCAGAATGGAGAACATGGCTGCTTGAAGCACCAGTAGCTCAGTCGCAGAGTCAGAATACTGATAAAGAAATCCACAGTCGTCACACTGCACTAGCTCCTCTCTATCTAGCCCTGATCTTTCCCTTCCTATTTCAGGCTTTCTCAAACATTTTATATTTGTTTCATGCGCACTCTAAATGCCCAGCTCCCACAATCCATATTTCCTCCCCTGGTCAATATCCCCCCCCAGTAAATAACATTTTATCTAATCCTCCTCAGAATCTCCTAAACTCCATATTACCATGTCTCACTACCCATCGCCATCACTCCCCTCATTTCCTTCTTTCCCACTCTCTCCAAATACTTGTGAGCTTAAGCAAGACTCAGGAGTCCCTCTAGCTTTGCCATCTAAATTAAGAGACCATTCAATGAGCCCTTAATAATCCATAGTGAAGAGTTACATGAACGCCTTTGCCCCTGAATTTGTCCCTCTTAATATGGGCTCAAACTCCGGCCCCACTGGCAGATGTGTGCTCAAGTGAAAACTTCTTGATAAACTAGTGCAAAGAGTCTACATGTATTAGATCAGATCTCCCGTGGACTCCCTTATGTATATTTTTGCTTGCTTATTTTGTTCTTCGTAAACCACATGACGTGTAGTCCAAAACCAAAAACATATAGGCAACTGCTTGCTTAACCACAAGGGGTAAACCCAAGGCAGCACGCCAACGTTCACACATGATGGTTGGTTTCAAACCTCTATAATGTACAGAGGCATCTGTTTTCCAATCCCCTACTGCTCCCAAGGCTCTGCATCTCATTATAAAAAGAGAGACAACCAACACTTTGCTGTTTAGGCATTCAAAAAATGTAATTATGTGCACATATGGCCAGAGCCTTATGCCCCTCAGTGTCGTGGCTTAGTGTGGGATTATGACAAAGTGGGCCAATGTGAATCCATTCAGCGCTCAAAGTCACATTAGCAGGGAAGACACCAGTGCTGTCTTGGTGACTGTGTGGCTTTTTTTCAGGCCAGCAAAAGGCAAAGGTCCAACAGCATATAATTATGGCTTATTCTGCAGTAGTGCCGGCACACTGTTGAGCTTTCTTTTAGAACACAGGCACTGTAGTTTCATAGTGAGTGTATGGAAACGTGAGAACTTGTCTTACCTAGTGTAGAGGAACGGCATCGATCATTTGGAAGCAAGAGTGAAGAAGAAGCGGACGGGAAGAGAGATTGGGATGGTGAGAGAGAAACAGGGAGAGAAAATGGAGACACAAAGTTAGTCATGCAACAAACCAAAGCCATTGTGAGTTAAAAGCGTCACTGGCAAAGTGGCATCTATCACTGTCATTGTTCGCACATCCATATTTGAGCAGTCATTAATCACAGAGTCTGGACTGATGTGCGCCATAATGGTACTCGCTAGTCCCAGCCCTTGATTATAATTGGCATGGACACATAGTTTGAACTTGTAAAAAACCTTAACGTAATCTCAAACAGCCAGGCAACTTTTTGTGAAAACCCTGACTTACCTATCACCTCAGTGCCAGGACTTTCCAAAGCATCCTAAAATAAGTAATTTCTGCACAAATTTGTGTTGTACTCGCCACTCGACTTCCTTGGGCAGCGAGGCCAGATGAATAATTCAAGTTACGATTCTGTATTTGCTATGCAAAAGACCCACGTTAAATATTGTTTGTACATTTGTTCTGTGAAAGTCCAAAAGACATGGACCTTGGCTAAGTGGTGTCTGGTCAGGATGCACTACTATTCAGCATAAATTTCCCTCTGACAGACAGTGAAGATATCCTTTAATAAATCCTAGGCACTCCACAATGTGCTAAAACGCTTGGGGCTCAGAAAATTAACTTTATAGAATGAAAAGCCAGAAGATTTCCAGAGTATTTTTTGAACTGATTTTACACAGCCTTGCAGTCCTACTTCCATATGGCAGCTGAGGATCCTTACAAGTGGAAGAACCAGGTTTTTATATAATATTTAAACTCTGTGTGCCAAACCTTTTTCTGTACGTGCCATCAACCAAAAAAAAACCAAGTGATTGCAAGATGACTAAAGAAATACTCCAAATATGAACAAAGCCTTATTTGTCCCTGCCTTCATCCACTTCTCCCACTCATCTTAAGAGAACAAATAACCAATAATTAATGTTAATAGAGCCTTGTACATGATGAAGGATCTTGAAGATTAGGAAACAGCTCAAGTTACATATGGAATTATTTACAAACATTTTAAGTTGAATTGTGGGCTGGCTATGACAGGCATTATGCAGGTTTCGAGAATGATTTTACAAGAAACACTAAATATGCTGTTCATGTTGTCATGATACGTGTTTAATATTATATAATATTAATATTTCCTAACAAGGAAAGATATTTTGAAAGTGAGGTTAATCCTCAGCTTATCAATACAGGATAATTCAGTTTCTGTTAAAGGCAATTAATGCTTTGCAATGAACAAAATCAGAAGAATGAAGTAGAAGCTATTTTTCCAAAAGGGAAGTTTTTGATTCCCGTGATCATTAATTGATTTGCTTTAACAGGTAATGTAGCCTGGTCTGCAGCCTGAGCTTCAGCAATGAATCCAGTTGAGAGTTGGAACATTAGTAGAAATACACTATAATGTCATTGTGTTGACTGAGCACTAACAGGCTGAACTCTGTGGAATGCACTTTTGACAAAAAGGGACAGATTTCCGCACATTAAAGCACCTTTTTTGCATGATCCTTCCTCAAATGAATAAGCATGTATGCAAGTTTCTAAAGATGGCATATCAATGTAAATGTCATCCTAGTGCACCTCTTTAATAAATGACAGGTAGGTGTGTGTCTTCAGGCACAGAATACATGGCGAATGAGGTACACATCACAGTAGATCTGGCAGTCTCAGCTGGTACTGTATTACCCCCGTTTGCTGCTTCACTGAGGAAACCAGTAACAACAAAGTGTTCCTGTCATTCAAAGTGCAATTAAATTGCTTTATTTTACACATATAAAGATTAAAAAGGACTACTTTACTGTCTGTTGCCTTATCATCAATGGTAGCACAACAAATAAGTTCCCTGCATCAGAAAAGCTGTAAACCAGGGCAAACGTCAGAAAACGGGAGGCAGAGACCAGTTTGCTCCACCAACCAATTGGATTATATTCCCCAGTCATTTATGGCAGCTCTTCTATATATTTAGATATGCAGTTAGCATACGGTGGGGTTCAGTTCAGTACATTACAATCATAACACATACTGGAGATATGTGAAATGGGACACCCTGATAAGCTATCTGAACTTGAGAAAAGGGGTTTAGACAGTAAACAGATAATAGTTCAAATGTGTTTGTGAGCTTGACAGCCAAGTGGATTTTTTTTTAAAGCAGATGAAAGCTGTACAGAGCTGCACAGTGGGGTACAGATTCTCAGCTGGATCAGTGGTACCCACAGCCCTTTCACATTAAAAAAATACAGAATTAATGGGTGTACTGTATATTTAGTTTAGTGCATTATTTGTTGGGTGGTTTTTAATAGACTCTCTTGGAGAGCCAGATTTCCCTCTGTGGAAAGTAAAAACATGTCGGCGATAAGATGCTCTGCCTATTTGGACCAGACGATTCTTTTGGCTCTTATCAGCACGTCTGATCACACAGCTTTTAAAATAGGTGGCCTGCGAGTAAACGTTCCTTGCTCTGTTCTCTCCTCCCCTGCCCTATCACTGCCGTGCTCAATTAGGCCCTGTGGGGACCTGTGGGCAACTGATCCAACATATTTTAGCCATCCCTTCAGGCCCTTAACACCTTGACTGCAACCTTTCCTATTGGCTGTCTAATCTGAGTCAACACACACACGCACAGGTGTACGTGCACGCACTTCTAAATGCATGCCTGATTAATCACAATTAGTGCGCAATTATGTGCTAATAACGTGTGAGCATCTGTGTTTGCGCGTGGGTGTAAAGTGTCTACATTGAGCTAGTTGTGCATAGTTTCTTGTGCCTGTCAGCGTCTCAGTCTGTTTGTGTTCTGTGACTGCTCCAACCTCTGAAACCTTCTCTTCAACCTCCCTCAGTGTGATCATTACTGCAACAACCTTTATCTCTCTACACTGAATTCAACAGGGTAGAGACACTTCTAAAGACTTTCAAAAAGCCCTGCGGAGCAGAGCAAACACATCATGGAACACAAGCAGACAATTCAGGCTTTAGGTTGAAATCTGAAATACAGGCAAATAGACGGAACAGCGCCCTGTGACACGATTAAAGGTGACAGTACAGAAAATGCTACATACTGTTAAACAGCTTCAGTTACTATCACTGTTGAGCTTGTGTATGGATAGAGTGTTTTTTTGGATAAAGCAAGTGATCTAAGTCAGAATCAATCAATGCAATGTGCTCATTTAAATGGATAGCAAGGGGACGCGGGAGAACCAAACATCACCCAAGGACAGCTATTATTAGATTTTTATAATTGTGGGCTGCTTGTTCATTTGCAGTGCCTCCTTCATCATAATCAAAGTGACACAAACGCAACACACTTCAACACAGGAGACAAAATGGACACCTAAGCCGTTGTCCTCTAAAGTAAGAACGCTAAATAAGAACCATGGTAGACTGAAGTGTAATACAGCGTAAACTGAGGCTCTGTGGATTTGGACCTGTACTCAAGATTTGGTTTTTAACTACCCGCTGTGTGAATAAAGTTATTAAATTGAATTGAAATGAAACAACAATTATGAGTTTAAAGTGCAGACTTTTCACTTTAATCTCCAAAATAACTGATATTGTTCTTCTCTTTACCGAGTCCCTCTGCCCTGATGTTGCAAATTCAGAAATAATCCCGAGGGTGTGCAGTCTGAGGTTACAATTATTTGTCGGCGGACTTCATGGAGGTCGTTTACAGAGGGATGTAAAGAAATTCCGCAAGCAGTAGCCAGGCTTTGGTAAAGGTTTATCTGCCTTCTCCTGGCCAGCAGAGTTTAGTGGTTTAACCTTGTTCATTGTGGTCCCCTCAGTGTGATTCATACGCCACAAAGGCTAGAAGACTCGCCATTCAAGAGAAACAATCATAAAGTCAAGCCACTCAAAAGGTAAATACAATCACAATGCTCCACAGCATTACTTCACACCACTAGCTGTCAGATAAGACTTACAGGAAAATGCCATTGCCAAGTGTCGTCTCTAAACAATAACGAATTACTCTACTAAACGAATACTGTATAAATAGAAGCAAATACGCTATTGAAAATTGACCCGTTATACACAAATGTAAAGTGCAGCCTGATTAAAATGCACCATGTGTGCGTGGTCCTGGACTTGTTGCATTCAGCAGTTGAGTTAATGCAAAGGCAGGTATATCAAAAACAGCAATAATAATGATATTGATAAGAGAGAGGAGATGAAACTTAATATTGAATGTAAAGATAGATACATTGGTTAACGTATTCTAAAAAGATACAGGTGCCATCAGAACCAGAGACATCTGCCTTAACACGTGCAATCATCTGGCTGTTATGTGTAATCATCATGTAATCATCAAAGTTTTGAGGCGCAAGAAGTTATTTTAAAGGGAAATTACAATTCAACTACTTGATTTCATAACCTGATCACAAGGGCTCTTGTCTCAAGAATAATTATAAGAAGGAGTACAAGAACAAAAAAAATAAGTTATTAATCCCTCTGGGAGAAATTGCATTTTCTTCCACTCAGGTGTATATGAGAGTCTCATCTGCCCTTTGTATTGTAGCCTCCTGTCGATAAATAGTGGACATTTGTAAAGCAGGTCATTTTCTGACCTAGTACTGCAAAGGAAGATAAATCTCCACAATAACTGTACATAAATTAGCAAGAAAAACTGACCAATGAATACATAATATAGGAATACAATATTTGGTTATTTTTGTCACGAGTAGATTTACTGTCAACAACATGATTCACTATGATGCATCTAGCCGTGTACTGTTCCACGAGAGAGAAGGGGCGCTTACTCATCAACTTAAAATAGCTCAGGTTGATGTTTAAATGTCATGTTAAATATTGTGTCGAGTAATCACACCTGTAATCACACTTAAAAATGTATGAAAGGCGAGGGCAGCCGAGGCAAAATACCAGGGACAAGAACAAGAACATTTTAGACTTCATCTGTTGTGCACCCTCTCGCAGGTATGAATACAGACATGTTCTGAACTTCAGGGACACAGTGACAGACAGTGGCTTAACTTTACTCCTTTACAAGTAGTACAACATGATGGTGGGTCTCCAAAAAGGGATTTACTTTTTAGTTTTGAGGGACTGAGAATAAATCTTCATGTTGGAAAATGTGTTGACTTGAGCTGACAATTTACAGATGTGTCTGCAGGGACTTCTGTAGAGATCCTCGTTCTTATTTCCTCACAAGCTACTGAACGTTATCGGTGCAACACATCTCTAAGGGGACAAGAGCATCTACTTTAGAAGACAGTGCAATTGATGGACACTGTAATCCTTCACACCAGGTCAAAGTTGTGTAAAATATTTGTGGGATTTATTGAAAAATCATGAAATTTTTTGAATCGTGACCCTGAGTGTTTTAATTGAATCGAATCATGAGATACCAAAATATTTAGAACCCTACTTAATTAATAAGCCATGGGCTAGAGCAGAATATGAAGAGTTAATTTTACTGGTGCTAGAATAAAGTTTCATAAATTCATAAAACGTCACTTAATATAAACTGTGTGTGGTAAAGATTAACCTGGAAGTAAAATTACACCCTGGAGAAGTATTAGATTACTGAATTATAGTAACAAGAGCGAAGTCATTATTTGCAGCCTTGGTCTTTTCTCTACTAACTATTAACAAGTCAACTGGGCTATCGGTACCTCCCTAGCACAAAACTGAGTCATTAGCTGCCTATACATGCGCATAATTAAGTGACTACTGTCAATTCTGTGACTATGGTAACGATCCTGAAGCAGTTTACATGCAACAGTGGAGGACAGGATTTCACACAGGATTTTGTGAGATTATTGTGGGTGGACCTTGTAAGAAACTTTCTAGCCAGAGGTCCATTTCAAAGTTAAATGCATTCATCTTTTGCACTTTGAGAGCAAAATTAAGAGGCTAGATGCTCTTATTGTAGTTTACTCAAGTACTGTACTTAAGTAACATTTTTGAAGTACTTGTACTTTTCTTGAGTATTTCCCTTTTATGTAACTTTATACTTTAGTGCACCAATTTAGAGCTCGTTCACATTATCATAGTAATATAGTGGTTTTGTGGGCTCTGGCCTACTTGGATTATTGTCTTTAACAAATTATGATTGAATTTATGATGTGAAAACAGAGTAAATATGTCTGAAAGCACAACAAAATGTGATGATTTATAACATATGGACCATACAACAGTGTTCAAACATTATATGCTGTTGTTAGGGTTAAGGCACGAAATAGGTATGCATTTAACCTTTTCAATCATTTGACAAAATGCAGTTCCAAGACAACTCACTTTTTTAAAGTGATCGATCGCTGTAAAATGCGCCTTTTAAAAGGGCACGATACCAAAGTAACAAGCTGGTTTCTTCCTGCCAGCACACACTCGGGCACATTAATGTCAAACCTAACATATGTCAACTTATAGAGTGAACTATATTGTCGACTTTACAATTGACTTACTTGCACTTGAAGATAGTGCTATTTTTACCGCCATTTGCAGTCTCTTAATTCACTCTTCAGTCAATAATCTTCCTTTCTTACTGGTCACGAGAGGAGGAAATGGTATTGAACCAAATGACCTGGATGCATACAGCCAATAGCTGGAGGGAATAAATGTGACGGAACATATAGTCAACATTTTACATTTCACACAGCTCATTATTTTTAAAACTGCCTCACCTCTTGTGTTGCCAACTTTACTAATACCGCTGCTGTGAGCCAACAGGCGTTTGAGATGCCAATAAATGTTAAACACTACCATCGTCAAACTAGAGACCTCTGACCTTCAGAAAGCTGTTCCATGTTCCAGGCAAACTCTCACAGCTCAAGAACACTACTCTTCACGTCTTGATAACAACTGGTGAAGAGGAAGAAAGCTCCATCCAATCCACTGTTTATTTATTCCGTACTTGATTCAAAACATTTATGACACATTGAATTACTTAATTGCGTAACACCCAAGTGATTTCATTTACCATTTGTTCCACAGAAACTCCCAGTACACTGCTGTTTGTAATGTCTTCGTTTTTTTAAACAGCAAAACCTGAAATACCAGAATACTAATAGCTATTATCCTATCTCTAACCTGTATGAGGCATTAAAGTGTAACTCTCATAATAGCATGCTAAATTGGACTTCCTATGAACACGTACAGTACCAGTGTTCACCAGAAATGCCTTAGAATATGCAAATGTTTGATAAAGAGGATTTAGCCTGGAGATAACTGTCTGTGCCGATCAGATTGAGTTACGTTTTGCGGGCCTTCTCCCCCTAAATGGCGCAGATTTAAGGTTGATGAGTCTGCGCATCACGCACTTCCGCTTCGACAGTCCCCGGCTGCATCCGGAAGATTCCTCTCAACCCTGTCAGACAGAGTGGTCGGATCTCAATGTGGACACTGGAGAAGAATATTAGTAGTGTTCAAATGCCAGCTAATGATTTTTAGGCAGTACTTTGATTACATTAAGCACAATATAAGCATAATAAAACTAGTTACAATACAATGTATGTGTACCAATACATAAAACATTCTCATCTTTGGGAAAAAATAAATGAAGGAAGGAATGTCATTTCAACAAACATACAAGTCCTTTAGAGGAAACAGATGACAGCACCCTCACCTCCACAATCCTCCCACTAATTATCACGTGCATTTTAGATGTTGCTCCAGGTTATGAACCGCTTCTAATGTTGCTGTGATTATTCTCCTAAAACAAAGAAGTTCACGGACAACAATAGCGTTATTCATCAGCTATTTAAACAGCTCTTTGCTATAGTGCCATGGGGTTGCTGTTGTTGTTGTTTTACTGTAAATGGATTCTAACCGGCGGGAGTGTGAGGGAGCAGTCTGTGTGAGCGGTGTGACAGAGAGAGCTGTTTTGAAGTTTTGTTTTTCTGCTCTCATAATCCACCTACTCAAACTCCTCTGGAAGGAGGTAGAGCTGTGCTGAAAAAAACAGCAGTTTGTAGCTTAATAATAATTATAACAACAATATTAGTAATAACTATTTATTAAGCACCTTTAAAAACATAGTTTACAAAGTGCTTTGACAGACAAATCAAAGCAAAAGCAAGGCAACAAAAAGCCCAACACTAATAAATCAAGTGCAATAGATGACATAAAAAACGAATCAATTCAATACAATTAATAAATAATAAAAAAAATAAAAGCATAAGCAGTAAAAAAAGAAGACATCACATGTCTACCAGTCTGTAAAAAAAGAAGCATGGTCACCTCTTTGAGCCCCGACATGAGGATCTAAAGCGGCGGGCTGGCTCGTATGGGGTCAACATTTCTGCCATGTGGCTTAGGAGTCGGACCCAAACGTGCTTTCCAGGTGATCAGTAAAATCTTTACATCAATTCTAAACAAACAGGGATCCAATGGAGAGAAGCCAGGATTGGGGTGATGTGATGTCATCTGTCAAAACCAGTGAGAAGCCTAGCGGCTACTATCTGAAGGCGAGGGTGACGTTTGGTTGATGCCAGAGTGGAGGGAGTTACAGTAGTCAAGTCTTGAAAAGATAAAAGCGTGAATGACATTTTTCCAGGTCAGCGGGTTCGAGGATTGGTTTGATTTTGAAGATGGTTCTTTTTAGAAGTAAGCAGGACCGGACAACTTTTGTGATTTGAAGCTTAAATGGTAGTCCTAAATTTCTGGCAGAGGGACCAAGCGCACTTTCAATGTGACTGAATAATATTATTTCAAATGTTGAACTATTGAGTTGAACCTAAGACCTTCTAAAATAACAGCTAGGCTTCTCAGTGGAAGGTTAATCTGTGTCGTCTGTGTAGCAATGATAAGAGATGTTGTGACGTTGGATGATTTGACCAAGTGGGAGCGTGTATGGAAAATACATAAACCTGGCAGCACACCACTGGTAAGGTGAGTTGCAGAGGATGAGTTGTTACCAATGGTGACTGAGTAGGTTATGTCTAAAAAGGTAAGAATTAAACCAACTAAATGGAATGTCCTTGATGCAAACCCAGGTTTTAAAATCTACTTTTTCAGAAGCTGCGCTCAAGATGATTGTTGACCTTGAGAAGGGCGGTTTCTGTGCTATGTAAAGCTCAAACACCTGACTGAAACTTCTCACAGACGTTATTAAGACAAACACAAATAGAACTGGATAAAATGTCAATGCAAGGACAGAGCTCCCGTAAGACACGCACCACACCATCTCTTTTGGCTCAACAGCCAAGGAGATACAGAGACACAGTGCAAAGAGGAGGATATTAAAATACTAAACTAACATTTGAAATGGTGCATTCCACTTACTATAGTGCCTCAATGCTGTTCACAAAAATAGGTCGGTCAAGTGCATAGGTCAGTAGTAGCAACCTGCTTTACAGTTTAGTTACAATAAATCCAAGCATGACTGAAGTCATGAACGTTGCTCCAACGTTGCAATGTGTAAAGTCCTTTCACTGTCTTGATCATGAATAAAATCCTATTGGCTAACTGTATTAGTGCTTTATAAATGCAGCTCTTCATACAACAATGGTTGATGAGCAGAGTTAATTAGCAAGCAGCAGGATGGCTCTAGGGTTTATGTAATGTTACACCCACTCTGTCAGGCCAGATTAGCCCAGCACAGAGGGGAAAAGGGCATGAACAAGCAAATGAACAAGGGAAATAAAGGAACAGATTCCTTCCAGTCTGGCTGACTGCCAGGCTGTGACATAGCCCATGTTGAAATCCTGCAATTATGTTGGGATACAGCTGGCCACAAATCGAGAGTAATTCAGCACAGCAGAACGTCTGAGCAAGTGTGGGGAAAAAAACAAAAAGGGAATGATTCTAATTCATGGTAATACTCCATGTCTCCTTCTTCATAACACAGGGCTCAGTTGATCCATCCAGAGAAGGCAACTTTCACAATTGGGAAAATAACTACCTGACAATTAGTTTGACTATGGGAACAATGACTTGTGCAGTGCATTATTGCGTCACTCAACATGCTTTATAGTCCAGGTTTCAGTACATTCACTGTCTGCAAAGTTATTCAAGAAAACTTAAAAAATGACAGCTCCCTCACAAGGCTAGTTTTGGGCGCTAGCAACTTGCCCGTATCTCTGTCTCATCATGACACCGAGGAAGGTGTATGATGTAAATACACATGGAGCTGAAGAAGCTGCATGTTGCAAACTTTACAGAAGCTGTCAGACATATAGATATGTGTGAGTGCATGTGGCAACCAGCAGCATGTTTCCTGGGAATGTGCCATGAGATCTCAAGACTTCACAGCACTAAAGGCCAGCGGTTGACATCTAATAGCGGTTTAACATCCCCTCAGCACCCAGGGAAATAAAAAGTTTAAAATCTCCCCAAGACTTGCCTTGCTGGGCTGTCATGCCAATTAAAAGAAGAAAATAATGAATGGGAATGGATTATCATGCACTGTTTGTTCATATCATTCTAGAGGCATGATACAATTGTAGTCCTGTTGGGCTTTTTGTTTACTCCATTTACAGTATGATGTGGTCAACAAACTTAACATAGTGTATACCATGAAAATGTCTTCGGAACAATTCAGGAGAGTTCAGGAGAAACTCTGCACTTCATCTCTCTCTCTCCACCTTTCTTTGTTTTTGCTTGAATGAACATGATGCAGTTGTTATATAATTGAGGTGTAATTAAGTGATTACATTTTAGAGAATAAGGAGTAATCACAATTTGTGCCATCACCATTAAGAGTTATATTGTAATGTCAGCATATCAGGAGAACAGCTGTGCCTATAAAAAAAAGCTCAGCTTGTGTGAATTTCATCGTGATATCAGTGAAATGATCTGCTAGTCTCCACCCACATACTTTAAACATCAGTCTATACACAGAGTCGCTAAAGAAATACATAAAATAATAAAATCCTTTACGCATTGAGTGCATTGCTGCAGTTGCCCATTGATTTGCTGAGTAAATGAATACGTTCAACAGCTAATGTTGAAACATCTGCGGGCATTTGAGCAATCACAGTCATTGGACCTTGTGGGTTGAGTGCAACTCAGTGTGATGAGGGCATTACAGAGATATTATATCAATATCAGACTGACCCCTCTGGGGTGTCACACCGACCTCGGCATGCATATGAACTCAAATGCACACACGCGCACACAGGTGATGCATATTTCTGTACACAGTAGCTCCATTCCAGTCAATGAGCAAGGCTCAGCAATGACATGCAGCTTTATACTTGAAATACAGAGCACAGAGGAAGGATGAGAGGAAATGATGAAGCATTATGTTGCTTTGACCTTTAATGGCCACTTATTTAAATCAATTAGAAAAGGAAAACCATGGGTAATACAGCAATTTTACCCGTTATAATTGAAATATGAGCAGATGCAGCTCACCAGTGTGACTGAATCTCAGCCAAAGGCCGGATGTATAAAAGAGTGGTAGGTACAAAAAACATAAATACACACACAGAGAAACACAACAAATAACCTGCTGTTTATAAAATAACTATGTCCAGAGAGAATGTGGGCACCACACACACAATTCAGACCAGGATTACATGGCTTTCTAAATCCAGTTGTGGGGAAAATATAAGGCGAGAGATGTAACCCTATAATAAAAGATATAACGTTTCTATAGGTTGTTCAACAATTTCATTGATTCATGTATTTGTAGACTGCAAAAAAATAACTCGAAACCAAAGTTATAGACTTCATTATAATGAATTTATTACAAGAGATGTTTTCTTTTAAATGTTCTATTACATTTGAGTAATCATTTCCGAGTGTTGATGCTCTTTTCACTTCATCCTCAATTGTGAAGCACTTTAGAAAGTCTGCTCTACTATGAGCTATCACCGAATCAAGTCCAAAGAAAGAAATATTTTCAGTTAGAGGTCGACATTGATGTCATTTTTAAAAGCTGATATAATAACGACAGTGTGGAGCATGAAAAAGCCGATAGCCGATTAATCAGGCGATACAGCCCTGAAGTGTGATTTGACTTGTTGCTGAGACACCTTTTTAACATTTACATAGAATGAGTCATTTCCCTCTTTTGTTCTGCCAGCTTTCTTTGGCTCATGATGGCTGCGTCAGCCCCCTCTTCTCCTTTATTTGGAGATCCTTGATCAAACGGGTTCTTTAATCAAAGCATGGTCTGATGGCTACTCAACACTTTGTGTTTCACCTGGGAGAGGAGTGGAGTTTCCCCAGACAGGTAGCGACTTTGTGAGCTGTCCAAAGCAACCAGAACCTAGTGTGACAAGCTGTGCAGTCCTTTCATGAAGTCTATCAAAAGAGCTAAATCACACTGTTGTTCAGAGACAAATGAAAGCGAGAGCAAATAGATGTATCAGATGTGCCTGGCAAGTCTGTTTTGTAAAATAGGCAGCCCCATCATCTTCCCTACGTCTGTCCCTTTGCGTTTCTCAGTCTTTTTCTGCTCAGCCGTTTCTTCCCCAGAGTTCACCACCTACTAAAAGAAGAAGAGAGGAGAGGGCTACAGGTGCATAAATGGGACCCAGGTGCTACTCATCGTTTCATAGAGTCCCCTTTCACCTTCTCGGCTCACCTGCTCTTGTTTACCACATATTGACTGACAGCACATAATATGCTGGAATGGTGTGATACTCCCTGCTGGATAGGTTCATGCTGCATGACATTTAAACCCAGACATTTAATTACATTACTGTTTTCCTGACTTGTATAATAGCTTAGACAAAGTAGCTGGGTCTTAAGCAACTTAATTTGAATAATCCTATAGTGAAGAAGGATACATTTACGTAACCACGACTTGGATTCCACTCAGGGATTGGATGCTTTGAATGCATCTTTGGATTTCATTCCATCTCCTAAAATTGGTTGGGAATTCATACTATTTTCTGGAAATACAGTAAGTACCAAAGTGACTCTTTTAGAAATGTAATGATTTCATGTATCCTTGAATGTTTCAAAGCATGGTGCACTTAAATAAAATGCTCACTTAAGGTCATTCTATTATATTTCTAAACTCTTTCAATATGCCTTCCCAATGTGAATCCTTCCTAACGAAGGGCAACATCCATTTTTCAAAGGCTTTTGACTTGCGCTGCCTTCATGTGCAGAGCCCTCAGTATCTCAGCCTGATCAAAGCAGTGTCCACAGCTCAACGAGACAAGGCCGGAAGATCTCCAGATAGAGGAATAGATT
This sequence comes from Anarrhichthys ocellatus, assembly GCF_004355925.1. NCBI lineage: Eukaryota > Metazoa > Chordata > Actinopteri > Perciformes > Anarhichadidae > Anarrhichthys > Anarrhichthys ocellatus. The sequence goes on along the minus strand of NW_022280033.1, from coordinate 5,738,013 downwards.
AGCATCATTAATGGCAGTGACACAGGGACTTAATTGCGGCTCTTGTATTCGGGCTAGCGTGGCCCCCGGCAGGCTATCTCTCAGGATGAAGCCCAGCCGACTCCAGCAGTCACAGAGAGGCAGGGCTGACTGATTGGCTGAGATGCTAATTTCATAGGGCTATAGCCATGGCTACACTTTCATTTCATTCGGAGAGAGCTGCTTATTCATCTTAGTGCATCCCACTTGACAAGCAAGCTAATTATCAGTGGCTGGGACTTGCCCAAAGATCACCAGATTACTCAAGAAGAAACTGAAGGAGCATTTTGTGTAACTTAAGAGAGAAAATACAAAAAACAGAAACTAGGAGGTAAAGGGCTGTGAAGCAGAGTGATGGATGATAATGATTTAAGTGGTATTTGGTGCTGGTGCATAGAATTTTTAAATCTGTATAACACATCCTCAATAATGAATAATACGCATACACAGGAGGTAAGAATGAGTCATCCACAAAATATATGGGCCATTCATAAAATATTTTCCTTTTACAATTACAATCTTTTCGCAGTTTAATTCAAATGTCAGGTACATTTTAAACTTGCACTAGTGGAAACCTTCTCATAGGGATGTTTCTCATGTAAAGCATGAGATCTATAAGCATTAATAAACGGGAGGTTTCTTCAGCAATCATGTGGATGAGTACATGGTGGGAGGTCAGTCTAACTTGTGAATCCTTAGTGTTCCCTCTGATTTTCTGTTTTATCTCAAATATTACTTAAATCACATTTATTCAAGTACTGTGCTCGAGTACAATTTTGAGTATTTTCATCTGATGCTGCTAAGGCTCGACCCGATTATTTGGCTATTCAGATATTCATTAGATGGGTTTGTTTGGGATTTCAAAAACGTATAAAACTTTTGGAATGTGCTTCTTATTCAATAACTAATACAAATATAAACAACAATGATTTCGAACAACAGAATCCTTAAAAATGAATGCATTTAATTAAACTGAAAGAAAAGTGTTGCAGCACAATCACAGCTGGGAGAAATTTCTGGCCTGAGTCCGTCCTGAGTCATGTCTGGGAGACAACCAAGTCAGAGCCCTCGTCATGGTTGCTCGTGTCGGAGTGTTCTCCAACGTAACTCATGGGTGGCTCGGGCCAAAAGGGCTGAGCAGAAGCCTCCACAGGCTGCATTTCGCACAGGCTTGCAGCCGGGCACAGCCGGTGCGTAATACCCAGAGACAGCAGCCTGAAAAAGACGCTTTAGGGGGCCAGCAAACGCGACTTTGAGGTACGTCTATACTAGCATATAGGGAATATAATTGTTCACATCGTAAGGGTGAGGTCAGAAATGATTTTTGATGAAATGCCCCAGCAACCGTCTTTCAGTGGTTTACAATAAATGTGTTTCTTTGCAGTATAATTTGTTACAGACTTGAAAAGACATGTTCCAACATTTAAATGTGGACCACATGCTGTAATTGGCCAAAAACAACAGTGGCATCACAAGCACACAAGGGTTGGATATCATGCGTAGAATTGGTTTGGTTGGTTGAATGAGTTCTATTATGACGAGCAAACCTAATCAATGGCAGAGCTGTATTTGAGGGGATATGAAGGTTTATTCAATAATACTCAGGGCTATAAAATATGTTCATGAACTGAGCTTTGTGAAGAGTGAAGAACCCTTTCCTTTTCTTTACTAAACTATTTATTTCCAACAGAAGGGCAGACGATGAAGCAAAAGAAAGCACCAGAGATAAAGGGAGGAAATGCCACATGGCTGCACAAGGGAGGCCCATTTAATTTGCCAGGACCAAACCATGACCAAAACTGGGGAACATTATGAATAAATGACATGCATTATTTCACATGGATCTGCTTTTACTTTCACTGTTTTTGTTAACTTTGCCATTTCCCTGCTCTCCCCGCACACAGCGCCACGCCTGCACAAATGGGAGCCTCTAAAACAAGTCCAGAGTTCCTCCTCCCCTTTGTCAGGCTGTAAAGAATGTCCCCCATCATTGTGCCGCTGTGCAAAGGTCCCCTGCTTTGCTGATGGATCTTCGCAGGGTGGACTCAACAGCAGGGTCTGATTGAATTCCCCACTATTAGATTAATCTCGAGCAGACACATGGAGCTATACCTGCACACGTAAAATGCATATGTACATCCACATGAATATGACTATAATCATACACCAAAGAAACGCAGACAATCATCATGTAGAGAAAGGTACCACTAAACATTGTACCGTCGCTCGGCCTTGCACACACACACACAGTACGCAGTGTATGTAATCATATTCAAACAATCCACTCTTCCAGCCCAATTACCTACTTATTACGACCACAATGCAAGATGACGTAATAAGAGTTGACAGCTATGATTATTTATCCTGATGTGATTGTACTTTGCAGGTAATTACCACTTCGAATGTGAAAATGTCCACTTTTTCTATCAGAGCGCACTGTTAGGGTTCTCTGGAGGCAGTCGAGCCGCAAAACAAAGCTTTGAAACGGATAATCTGCGACGTTATTGTACTCATTTTTCATAAAACTTGGCCACATACCCACGATTTTTTTCAGCGGAGGCCAGTACGAAGGTACGTTTGACCACTCACAGCTGTCCAGTGCTCCCACGGAGCGGAAAACCGAAGTTATTTACGCGTTTGGCCACGTGTGCTAATGCTATTAAATGCATTGCATGGCTTGGTAGCCGCTAGCAACAGGGTGCAAACATTGATTTGCGGTACTCATAACAGCGATTTCTGGCCAGGATTTCATGCTTTTATGCCACGAGTGTGTAAGAAGTGACTTATATGATAGTGTTGCCCATACGTTGCTGTTTAATCCGGAAAAAAAACTGGACCAATCCACAATATTACCGAAGAATAAGGCTATTTTCCGTACATGATTTTCAGGGGTTCTGAGCCCGAGAGCCCCCAAATTTGGGGGCGTCGTGCTTAAGAGGTTAAGACTGAGTGGTAGGCAAAGTCTACATGGAGATAATTATCTCCTCATATTCAATGTAAGCATAGAGGATTTATTTTTGTTAACTGCAGGTCATAATCATAGATTACTGCATTGCTGTCTACAACTGTAATTCCCTGTATATGGGGTTTATCCATTCCACCCTTTGTCGACTCCAAATGGTTCAAAGTACAGTTGCAAAACTTTTATCTGGAAGAAAAACAGACCTGCATTGTTTACCAGTAAAATACATAATTGATTTTAAAATATTTAGTATTTGTTTTTGTAAGCCTTGGATCAGCTCCACAACACATTACTGATCTGCTAACTCCACATTCTGCCCCTTAGATCCCTCAGGTCATCCTCACAACAACTCTTCTTGGATTCTATGTAAACAATGGGAGCCCAAGACCTCTGTTCAATAATGCAAACTTCCAGAGACAAAAGTAAAAGCTTCTTGCAAATATATCCGTTTAAAATTGAAGCCATTAACGGTGATGGGAAATAAATGAAGGCGCTTATCTTTAGGTTTCTGCTGCAGTTTGTAATTGTTGTGATTACATTCAATTTATGGTTGACTGAGCAATTATATCTACTTAAACTGAAAACCTAATTTTGAGTCAATGTAATGGAAGGACTGCTTAAGCTTCTGATATTATTCTCAATTTTCATGGTTTTTGAACAGTGGTATCAGTTTTTTTCTGAGTGAATTTCTCTCTTTCCTTGTAGTTCAACATGTTTAGTGTAATGAAATTGGATCCAATAGTGTTTGTCTGGTTTGCTTCTACTGGACAGCTGTTCGTAGATAGGGTAAAGATACGGAGAAGGACCTTTTTTGTTCCTTGGCATATGTTTATGTTTAGAGGAAGGAATTGGAAGTAATCTCAGTGGAACAGTTGGTTTACAACACAGCTGTCTGTGCTCAGACAAGGGTGTCATTTTTAACAATCCTGCTGACTGTCAAAGTACTCCCTGCAGTAGTTGGTTCTTAATGAAACTTTTCGAGTTTCACTGGGAAAAGTTGCATGAATGTGTCCTGCTTTGCATTTATTCATGTTTTGTTTCATTTGTGAGTCTATAACTAGGATTACAACCTTACAAAAAATCAAGTCAAGATTCATGATGAAAATGTATGACATTTTACATTATCCAATTTACTACTAGACTTAGTTTTACTTTTTTGTTAAATTGAACTCATTATATGGAAATTCAAGACGCATTCATTATTTTATAAGAATTATATTTGACAGATCAACTAAATCTAATGCTGTTAGAAGTTCACCAGTAATGAAAAGAAAAGACTACCCACCGGTGTGATGTCCAATTGAGGATAATTCCACAAGCCCTGTTATAATAACGGTTGTCATACGGCAGACGTCTCTGTGTACTTTTGTAGCAACAGCTAATAAACAAGGAGTACCATTTTTCTGCCATTGCTTTGGGTTTGACCATTTAGGCATCATAGTTTGTTAGCCTGGTTCAAGCTTAGTCTACAGCTTTTCATATATTGCTATTTTTGTTTACATTTTTAACACTTAAACATAAGTAAAAGTTGAATCATATGCTTGAAGGGACTTCATCTCAATTTTGATACAGTACAAATGTTTGACTTTCAGCATGTCTGTAGTCCGAGATGTCCTGAAGTAAAATGCATCAGTCATTGTCAGGAAATATTTATTAAATGTTAAAGCCCTCGTTAGGAAACCAACATTAGGCCCTAGCATATGGTTAGCTACCTTAGCCTGGAGCAGCTTGAACATTATGGAGGAATTACTCTACCAGGACAGATCATAATCAATGTGTGCCAAGCATCAACATTAGGGTCATTTCTTCCCCCCCCCCCCCCCCATTTCTCTACAGCTATATCATAGGTGATGCAGCATTTTGGAAAAATAAGCAGGCGTGGACACTGAGGTCATCGAGGTGCTGCTGCTTTCTGCCTCCACACCAGATGGCAAGCCAGCTCCACCTCTTTCTTCTCTTCTCTCCACTCATTTCTTTCTCAGCTTTACTATGGATGGCAGTCAATGCTATATTCTTGCTGAGAGAGATATTGCCTCCTGCCAAAGATGGCACCGTGAGGCCCGTCGTCAAGTCAAATGAATGCAGATGCATGTATGAGATGCAAGCTTCTGTTTACACCAATAATTTCTCTCAGTGGGGGTTATTACCGCGAAGCACCCTGCGTATAGATCATCTGTTAAACACATCTCACATCTCATGCTCTCTCTCTCTCTCTCTCTCTCTCTCTCACTCTCTCTCACTCTCCCTCTTCAAACCTTCCTCAGCAAAACAGTGTCTAATTAGTTCTACCCCGTTTTGTACTAATTTACTGCAGCACTTTCGCACCCGTCCTCAAATCTCCAAAGGTGTTTAAAGATAAACGTGTCTGCGCTATTGTTGTCCATTTGTGTGCGTTTGTGCTCGTCAGTGCGTTCCGCTTGATGAAGACTCGTCTTGCCGGGATGATGCATGCATGATAAGCGACTGTGAATCGAGCTGAAAGCTGAAAGGCAGCATTGGAGTGAAAATGACAAAGAGGGTGACAGAGAGAGACACTGAAAAGAGAGAAAGCGCCGCTGAGCCTCTGGGCTGGGTAATTGTAATGGTGTCTAATGAATAAGGTCATTACAGTTAATGTCTTTCAGGGCATTATAGTCTGTGTGTTATGTCCTTTATACACCCAGGCGAGGCCTGGATTATGACACAGAGGCTAAAGTATAATCTCCATCACTTATATATAACAAACACAGATTATCTTTCTATTTTACTGTCTTACTTTTGTATTTCACACGTGTTCATGTGCATGAAATAATGGAGCCACTCTTCTCTGTGGATTAACTTAAGTGTCTGGTCAAAGGAATGAGCTGCTGTATCTTTTTGTTTAATGAAATTATCAAAAGAAAAATCTCCCCTGAAACAATTCTAGAATATCTCTTCCTAACAGCTTGTAATAATCCCAGCAAAGCACTTGAAAATTAAAACTGTAGCTACTAGAAAAGCAACAACTATTTTGGTAGTTGATTTATCATTTCTGCATTTTTCAAGCAAAAACGACAATTCCAAGTTCCAGCTTCTCATTGGTTGCTTTTCAGAACATTGTGATCAGTTTTCACTTGTTTTCGATTCATAGAGAATATAATGGGCAGAATAATCGATAATGAAACAAATCATTAGTTGAGGCCTTCGTAGCTACGTGCTCCTGCCTCGGAGCCACTGACTGCTAGCACATGCACCTATTCGCTGCGAATGACCCTTGACCTTGTTGGTTGCCCCCAGGACCTGGACAGCACCATTTGTCTAGTTGATGTGGCTGACAGTCTGTCTACCCAGCAGGTCCTCTCAGGGCCTTACTTTCGGCCACTGACCCGCGCTGATGAAAATTCAGGCCGTCTGTTGGCTTTCCCAAGCCAGGCTTGTTGGCACATGGTGCAACCCACTGCCACCCACAAATGCACCCATGAGCACACTTAGACTGTACACATATAGCACATATGCAGGCATTTTAGCACAGTTACTGGTGCACGCATGCAAATACTGAACACAGATGAGAGTATACAACAAAATACACGTAGGTGCACAGTTACCATCTTAACATGTGTCAGCTGGCGCAAAGTGGCTGTACTAACACCATGACTCCAGCCATATGGCTAGTGACATACTGCTCTTCATTAGGGCTCAAAGCGACAGCCCTCCGGGGCTAAGCTGTGACTCACTGACACATCACGGGCAAAAAGGATTAGACCAAAATGGCTTTTACCTTTTTGAACATCCACTGTAATGCTTAAAAAGCGATGACTTCAAAAAGGTCTTCACAGATTCATCTACTAATAAACAACTGCAAATATTTCTCACATTTAGGAGACATTTCAGTATGGGCAGAGGGCAAATATGATTATATTTGTAGTCAGAGGGGTGTTGGTGATTAACGGTGAGTAATGGTTAATTTCTGCAATAGTCAAAGAAGGCATTCGTCACAACAACCCTTAAAAGCCAAATTAGAAGCACATTATAGAGTTAGAAAAGCATGAACAACACAGGGTTTCTGCAGCCAGCTGGGCCGAAGCATCAGGGAATTTTGTATTTTCAAGATAGATTTTAAAATATAATGTGTTCTACAAGTTGTTAACTCCTTTCATGAATAACTTCTTAGGCTTATGTTGTTTGCTTAACGCTAGCGAGTGTCAGTGTGCAGTCGAGACACAGAGAGTGCGTGTGTGCGATGAGTATGAAGCTAGCAGCGATGGTATAGCTGTGAACATAGCAGTGCAGTGCGAGTACAGTTTCGGCCATTTGTCGGTGAATAATTGCTAAAACTCCTCAAGAGCCAAGCCAAGGTATCGTGTCTTACTGATACTCATAGCTCATGTACCAATTTAGTTTTTGTATCTCTTTACTCAGAACCTGTGTGCATCTTTATACTCATGTCGGTCTGAAAGTGGGACGAAGGGAATGAGCAATCTGTGTGTGTGGATGCATTGCTATTAGGTTGTGTTCTTTATGAGGTATTTGTGGGAGATATTCCTTGCAGAAGCGAGTGGGTGTCCTTTTTCTTTAACATTTTAATTTGCATTTTAAAATGTAAGTTTTCTTTGAAGACAAATGAGGTTCTAAGCCCATGAAAGGTTATGCATGCAAATACACGAAATGTATTCGGTCTATGCTCCTCTTCATGTTCATTTGGAGCTTTACCCCTGCAGCTCTACAACACTCTTAGGGAAGGTTAGAAAGACTGCAAAGATTGTATTTAATTAGTTAATTTCTTGATGTCACATTGTCACATTGTGCCATTTAGAAATGTACACGTGAAGTAATTTCCACTGTGCGCACCATCAGATTGCTTTGACGGAAACTATTACTCATGCTTCAACTGACTGTTCAGAATCACAGGGCATTTAAGTGCTTTGAAAAGGCTATCATTTACAATTCCACTTGTATGCCTCGCTCAATTCTGATTTGGTTGGCTGAGGTTGTGACTTTTAATAAATGTAATTGGTTTGTCAAACTTTGATTTTAACCCATTTTTCATTTTTTCTATTGATCTGTAATTGTAAAGATAAAATTGTATTGGATCACAATACTGTATCATATGTATTTTGCCTTAAAATCCCTGTTCTGTGACACATGTAGTAGGGCTTTCTCATTTAATCTACCAATTATTATATTGTATAAAATGTCAGAAAATAGTTAAGAAATGCCCATTTAATTTGCTTATGATAAAACATATTGGAAACCTTATTAGCCCCATACAAATGAGTCCGTCAGTAGATGTAAATAGGTTGGGACCTTCTCAAATTTCCATCATGATGTTGCTAAAACAGACTCATAGTCATAGTCAGTATGAAAATATGAAACATGCATGCAAACACATTTGTATACTTTAAATGACCACAGCTCCTCTGCATCTTGAGGGCTCATCATATGTGTGTTTGTCCCTATTGCCAAATGATTAAACAGCCATTATACTATCTGATGAGGTTTCACTGTGAATACAAAAATGGAGAGACAGGTGTGGTAGGGGCCAGTTTCCAGAAAGATAAAAAAGAAAAATGCATCTGGGGTGGAGCAAGGGGTAAGCAGGGAGGAGGCAGGAGCTACCTAAAGGGGCTACCTAACTTCCCATCTGCCAGACAACCTTGCACAGATAACAACGACACTAGGGACCTCTACAAACACCCCCGTCGTCACAGCAGAAAAAACAAACGCCACCGGAGTGCGAGATGAAAACATTAAATTATGACTCACATTATTATGGTGGGCGCTGTCTTTTTTCAAATCAAGATATTCTGTTGTTCTGTTAGCCCAATGCCACCCTAATAAATTCATTCAATTCAATCAAAACAACAGTTTGAAACACGCATCATTATTTGTTTGGTAAGTTTTGATGACAATGTCACTCTAATTATGATTGTCCAGACTATTCCAACTAAAACCGCTCTGATGTGGACTACAGACGTGTTGTACTACATTGTGCGCTGGCAATAGTTTGTATTATTTTATCTATAAATGATTGTGTCGGCTATCTTTGTTTATAATTATAAGAGAACTGCTTGTAGACGAGTGGTTTTGTTATGTTATGCACAAATAAAGAAACAATAATATTTGTTGTGCCTTTCAGTTTATTGGCCTAACTGACCAATGGAGTGTGCAAATGAGAGCTCGAGCAGCCATTTCCATGGAGTAACAGAAAACATTTTCGCCTGGAACCATAGTAATAGGTGGTAATTGTGTTTTAGATTAAATGCTTAGTAGGCTGATTGTAGAGTCAATAATCAGAAGTGGTGAAAGGAGTGCACACTGTACCTGCCATGATGATTAAATGCATGTTCCTGAGTTGTATTTGTGAGCAAACATGGACATTAAAAGCCAGTATAGATAAAGATTCACTACGGGCTTGCTAGTGGATACATCTGCAAACATGAAGCCCTCAGGTGGCATCCTCTAGCAGTGCTTGGAGATTCACAGCAAAACATGCTCATCAATGTGTTCCCATTTGATTAAGCACCACCATAACTCCTTATTCCATAAAGCTCCCCGCTTCGAAAGGGACTTTAATCAGATTGGACAGCACATCTCTAACCTGACTGTAAGGCTGGTTTCTTATGAAATGAGATAGCCATGTCACACTGAGCAATCAAACTGAGCTGTTGACATTTTGAGAAATCCCTACTGTGTCATCCCTGGTGAAGAAATTATCTTCAGCTCAATAACAATCTATTATGCATAGAGTTTTGTGGAGACACTGAGCCCTCACAATGGGTTGTCATCCTAAGGTGGAAAACATACTGGTTCACACAAGGTCTTTGATATGTAATCATTTACAAAAGTATCTACCTTGTGTCACAACTGCGGATGAAGATGAATTTACCGTTGTTTTTTTATCGATGCACAAAATGTACAGAAAACACAGTATGAGTAGCAAGATGTGTCTTCCACCATAAGAATATCTTCTTTGCAGGAAAAAAAAACAGTTTGTTAACCCTGGTCAGCAAAGCTTTGCTGCAGTGGGTGTGTGTCAACACTTGATTTGTGCAGGACAGACCTGTCAGTCAAGACTGTAAGTCTCACCATTGCCCCGCTCTGCACACAGCTTGCTGCCAAAAATCCATGTCCATGTGTATGTGTATTGTAGGGTTGTCAAATGTTGTTCAAACATGGGAAACAATTCAATATTTAAATTGCAATGACCTGTTTGAATAAAAAAAAATGTACAATCTATAAGTGCAGCAGGCAGTTTTTGAAGTGTGATCCAGCAGCTCGACCTATTGCACTGATGGATCAGTAAACTAAGCTGGGGCCGGGGGGCACCCCTGTACCCATCAGACCCATGGCCCTTCGCTGCATGTCACCTCTTCTCTTCCAGTATGTCCTGTCTATCTAATTAATGCAAACTGGCCATAACGAAATGCTACTAATTAAAATGAAAGAAAAAAGAAAAGTTATACTGCTCAGATATCAGAGCTCACTGTATCGCAGACTACACTAGACGGATTACACTGCATGTTCAAATGACTTACAAGACTTACTTGAATTATTCAAACTTTTTGAAAAAGCAACAGCCCGAGTGTATTGTGCTTAAATTCAGACAGACAAACTCACTGCTCTCACAGACATGATTAATACTACTTTCCATCAGTCTAACAAATAAGCAACCATGCTGGGAAGCAGCCACACAGCTAAGGGAGAATAAGAACAGCATCCTACATTTAGATTATTTCATTTCTGTCTTTGTTTTGTTTGGGTTTTCAGATATCAACACCCTACCGTTTACACCACTGTGATCAAATGCATTTTGAAGTGATTTCCAGGACACTGGATGACAAACAAGACAGATATTTCGGGCATGTCAGGGGCAGTTATTTGGTGTTTTTCACCCAACCAAACGACCCAAACTGAGGCAAATGCTCAAAAAAGTCCATGGGCAAAACAGTGACGATTATTTATCTGTCCATCAACTAATCAATAACGTTAGTCGACAAATTGTTTCACCATCTAAAAGTTACATAAACTGAGTACTGCCCCTGTACCCTGTACAGAAAACTGGACCTGAGAGTTCAATGAGGAATGATGATGACTCTCATGATATCTCCTCCTCTGCTTCATTCATAATTTAAGCCACACTTGCTGGATCCTGTCAATTCAAATATTCCCCGCTTCCCTCTATTATGTTATCAAATCTAAATGCGACAGCTCTCTCCGACTTCATATCACCCTGCCGAGTGAGCAACAAAAAAATTGGCCAGTTCTCTGTCTTACTCGCGTGGCGGCCAGTTATCAATCAGCTTATTAACAAAATAAACTGCACCTGCAATTGGAGTGAGTACCTGCCACTCATGTAGCATGCCCTCTCTTGATTTAACGTGCTGAGAAGCTGCTGCCATAGCGGGGCACTTAAAGTTAGACTGTCAAATGGAAACGTTAATGGTTTCTATTGACTAAGAGAAGTAGCGTTAACTTATCGTCATCTTCAAATCTCAACATTTTAAATTGAAAGTAAGAAAGTTTAATTTACCGTTAATGCTACGGACACCTGCTGGACACTGGATCGCACCCAGCAGAACGCGATTGCAGACGCTGAGGTCGTTCCTGATTGGCTCGTGGGGTACAAGAACGCCCACTTTTACTTCCTCTCTACTTTATCGACGCACAGCTGGTTCTGGCTGGTAGTTATGGTACCGTGGACTACTTTGCCAGGAGGAGAGCAGAGACTCCTCGCGGCAAAGTAGTCTGCCAGCAGCATGGACAGAAAATGACATCATCGTCTTGCGCGAAGGCTTCTCAAGTTGTTGCCACACTTGGTCATGCACCTCTGGATTTTTGTAATTATAGGCGCTTGCTTCAGTAATAAACACATAATATCTAAGGATTTTACAAAGTCGGCCAATTCGTTTTTTAAATGATATAATTTACTATATACAATAAAAAGAATCCTATGATACTAAACAATTAACAATTATAAAATATAATTTTAAATGACTGTGAGTAATTCAAGAACTAATTGCCAGTAATTTATTAATTGGATTTAAATGGAAAAATAAATTGATGTGATTAAATATAATGATCTGTCGCAGCCTTACTCTGGATTAGTTCATTATTCGTTGTATAATGAACTAATTATTCATATTAGTAAGATTTTTGGTCCCTTTTAAAGGACTGGTAAATTGTTACCAGAATAGGCCATTGCTACTCACCTATCAATTACAAGTATATGCCTGATGTGCAATGACTGAAAAATCTAGCCAACATGAACCAATGACCATCTTCCAAAAGTTTCTGTATTCCCATAAGATACGCGACGCCATTTTAAATGACAAAATGTTGTGTTTGTTTTGGATGACACAGTGGCCTAAAGTTGTAATTTCAGAAAAGGTGTGTGGAAAAACCACTGGTGTGTTTCTTGCCATGCATGAGCGTGTAGGCTACACAAGCATGTCTATTTATGCAACTCCATTTCTGTCTTTTGTGTATGCTTGATGCAAGTCTATATGAGTATCTCCACTGTGATTGGAGGAGGACTGCAGCATTTTAAAAGCCCATCACTCTAGTTTTTCTTTTCTCCACCAGTCACATTTCCATGTAAAGAGCTGACAGCCTACAGTCCCTTCTGGCACTGTAATGGATACCTCTTTTTGAGGTATGACAGTGTGAAAGTGAACTCTACCTGCTGCTCCTTTACACCTGCCACACACACACACACACACACACACACACACACTGACACCCTAAAAAATGTACTGACTCGGTACCTTTAGCTATTCAGACACATAGCATAATATTTCAAGAAAATGCAAATGAGTTTTTTCTCTCACGTACATATTTCGATTGTTTGTGTTTGGTGCGTTTGAGGGTGAGGAGAGCTGGCAGGTGGGAGTGGGGCATGAATTTGCAGCCATGCTGCAGTAATGGAATCAAAGACTGATGAGTGTGCATACCAGACTATTTACTCTGCCTGGCTCCAAAACAAAAAGCCACGATCCCCACTATCTTTCTTCCAGTGGCCCTTCCACCCCATCTCACAACATATGTCCCCTGCCCCCCACCCTCCCTCTCTACCTCCCTCTGAACTCTGAATTAATCATTTAGAAATAATTAAATTCAATAAAGCGGAACAGATTAAATAAGAAACAACGATTGGGCGTTAAGGGGCAGGGTGTGTAGCAGTAGCTTCCTCCCTCACTGTAGGGAAGAGCAAGTGATGTGCTGAGACAGAGAGAGAGAGAGAGAGAGAGAGAGAGAGAGAGAGAGAGAGA